>NC_026006.2:22950530-23210201 GCF_000442705.2 Elaeis guineensis | reverse complement strand
TCAACCAAATCTGAAAAAGAATGGGATGAGGTTGATAAGAAAATGGCTCAACTAAATGCTAAAGCCATGAATATCTTATATTGTGCACTAGATGCAAATGAATTCAATCATATTTCAACTTGCATGTCTGCTAAGAAAATATGGGATAGATTAGAAGTAACTCATGAAGGAACTAATCAAGTGAAAGAATCCAAAATTAACATGCTCGTGCATAAATATGAACTTTTTAAAATGGAGCATGATGAATCTATAACTAAAATGTTTACTCATTTTACTGATATTATAAATGGTTTAAAAAGTCTTAGTAAGTTTTATTCTAACAGTGACTCGGTGAGGAAGAATTTTAGGTCCTTACTAAAAACTTGGGAAGCCAAAGTGATCGCTATCTAAGAAGCCAAGGATCTGAACATCCTACCCTTGAAAGAGCTTCTAGGATCACTGATGACACATGAGCTGAGCATGAAATAATATCAAGAAGAAGAAGTCAAAAAGAAGAGGACAATCGCCCTCAAATCCTTGGCTCAACTTGATGAAGAAACTGATGATACGAAAAATGAAGAGTAGGATGAAGAAATGGCTCTCATTACTAGAAGGTTTAAGAAATTTTTGAGGAAAAGGAAATAAGGAATGAGGAAGAGGCCACCCACAAAAGGGAATATAGCAAAGAAAGGATAAAGACCAATCCTTATTTGCTACGAATGCAAGAAACTGGGACATTTTAAGTCTGAATACCCACAACTGAAGAAGGATCCAAGAAATATAAGAAGAAGGCCATGATGGCTACTTGGAGTGGAAGTGATGAGTCAAGCTCCGAAGAGGAAGACTCAAATGAACGAGCCAACTTGTGCTTTATGGCACATAAAAATGAGGTAAATTCTGAAACTCCTATTGACTTACCTTTGAAGAACTTCATGAAGCTTTTTATGATTTAATTGATGAACTAAAGAAGCTAGGGGTAAAGAACAAAGAGTTAAAATCAAAGAATCAATCTTTACTAAAATAAAATGAGAGCATTTCAAATGAAAAATTTACCCTGCTTCAAAAAATCTGAAACTTAAAGAGTAAAATTGCCAAGCTAAAATCAATAGTTAAAAAATTCACCTTATGTTCTAATAAACTTAATATGATTCTTGAAAATCAAAAAGGTTGTTTATGATAAGGCTGGTCTTGGTTACAACCTTTTAAAGAAATAAAAGTTTCTAAAAAAATCTATGTAAACTCTTCAAACAACAAGTTTTTAAATATTACTTGCTTCAAATGTGATAAAATAGGTCACAAGTCATACACTTGTCTCTCTAACAAATTTTTAAATTTTAAAGCAAAGAAAATATGGATTCCAAAAGGAACCATTGTGACTAACCAAAAAGGACCAAGAAAGCTTGGGTACCTAAAGTAAAAATTTGACTTTTGCTTGCAGGTGTGTCTAGCATCCCAAAGAGCAAATCAAAATGGTATCTTGATAGCGGATGCTCGAGACACATGACTGGTGATGAATCCAATTCATCACACTTGATGCTAAAAATGGAGGATGGTCACCTTTGGAGACAATGGTAAAGGAAAGATCATTGGTATAGGTAACATTGGTATCACTCCCTCCAAGTACATTAAAAATATTCTATTAGTAGATGGTTTAAAATATAATTTATTAAGCATCAGTCAATTTTGTGATAAAGATACTGTTGGTGTAGAATCCCATCGAAGTCGGAGAAGCTGGAGTTGGGATGACCGCGGTCGCCACTGGGACCTGCAAAGAAAGTCTAAACCGGAGTTGGGGTGCCGGCAAGACCCTCCGATGCTCAAGTCAGTACTCTGTTCAACAGAAATGGAGTGCTCGAGCGAAAATTTTGACAGAGTTTCGAAATAGAGTTTAGAGCTTAGAAAGAACGTATCTGGAGGTCCTTATTTATAGACAGAGAGCGTAACTGGCTGACAGCGACGTCTGTAACCGTCTGGAAGTGGGCCATTCAGAGACGTGCGGAGTTTGTTACAGAGAGTGGCGTCAGAGGTCGCCCAAGCCACGTGGAGCTTGCTACGGAGAGTGGAGTGGTGTCCGTTGTCATGACTTGCCAGAGAGTGGTGGAGCTACGTAGAATCCGTTGCAGAGAGTGGAGCAGGGTGACGGCTCTTGTCGTGGCTTGTCAGAGAGTGGTGGAGCTGCGTGGAATCTGTTACAAAGAGTGGAGCAGGGTGACGGCTCTTGTCATGGCTTGTCAGAGAGTTCGGATCCGTCGGTTGAAGCTCGGCTGGGATGCCTGATGGAGCAGAATGGCTTTTCACATCGTCATTCTGGGAGAGGCTCGGATGTTCGAGGTCGCTGACGTTTCAGGTAGGAGTCACTTGCCACAAGAGCTCGGATGGAGATTTTCTGTTGGCGGAGTCTGGAGAAGTCCGATCGCTAGGAAAGTCCGTCTGGGATTTATTTGATGTGGAGGCTCATCCGAAGATCGTCCGCTAGGGAAGCCCAGTTTTATGGGGAGCCTGGTAGGAGGTCGGTCGGCGATGGACTTCGGATAGTGCTGGGGAGGCTCGACAGACATCGGGAGTGATCAGCCATCGCAGGGACCCAGCTGCTGGAGCTCATCCGTCATAGAAGCTCGTTCGAAATCCATCCGCTGGAGAAGTTTGGACGGGATCCGATTCTCGTGAGAGTCGAAAGGGGGCCATTTGTTGTAGGAGCTCGGGCGAGGATCAGTTGTCGTGGAAAATCGGAGTAGTATCCCGTTGTAGAAGTTCGTCCGGAATCCCTCGCTACGGAGTAGCTCAGCTGAGGTCTACCTGTAACAGAAGTTCGAAAAAATTTTGTTCATAGTAGAGGCTCGAATGGAATTTACTTACAGTAGATGTTTGGGGTAGACAGCCCACTGTAGTGTTCAGAGTAGAAGTTTGGCTCTCGCGGGAGCCCGATTAGGATCTGGGGGTGGTCGACCACCGTAGAAACTCGAGTGGAGTTTGGTTACCGTAGAACTCTCATTGTCGGAGAAGCTCGGATGCTGACGAAGTCCGAAAGAAGTGCGGAGGGTAGTTAGTTGCTGTAGAAGGTCGGCTGACAGTGAGCCCCAGAGGGCCTTTGGGGCAGCCCGATGGATAAATACAGAAGTTCATTATCGGAGAAGTCCGGACGATCGAGGAGGTTCGGAGAGGCACCACACATAAGGTCGGGAGTCGGAAGAGCGCAGGAAGGATCGGTCCTTTACAAGCTTCGGTCGGGGGGTATTTTATACCGAACACCAGTCTCCCTACTTCTAAGTTCGGGCTATGAATGAAGTACAGAAAATTTTCACAGCCGAAGTTGCTTCCTCGATTTTTGTGCTTGGCGGTTGTCAGGTATTTGACGTTCGGCATGTTGGTACTGGAGACTTTTCGAAAAAGATTTCTTCTTTTTGGAATTTCCACCAGGGTGTGGCTCTAGGTACGGCATAATAATGACTTTGTCAGCTGCCTGCCGTTTCCAACAGTCTGTCAAGGTGGGTGGGACACGCGGCGAATGCAGGCCGGCCAGTGGAGATCCGCAATCATAATTGCGTCGGATCCCGGGTCTATTTAAACACGTTCTCCTCCTTCATGGGTTTCACTTTGCTTGAGAGAATCCCTCGGTTCCCCTCCTCTTCCCGAGAGCTCCAGTTTCCTCTAGCATCCTTTCTGACCTTAGGCGTTCTCTGAGTCGACCTCCATCATCCTCACCGTCCCCCTGTGCTCCTGGGGTCGATCTAGGTTAGTTCTGAAACTTTCTGTTATTTTCCATCCTTTCTTCTTCATATTCTATTTATTTAACTTTCTCGGGGGCCTGTCTGCTATTTTTCCTAATTTTTTGAGATTTTTGTGGCTTTCATTTGATCCAAAATGTCCTCTGATATCTCCTCTTCTAGCAGTTCTAGGAGTTCGTCAGCTCTGGTTCCTCATAGTACTGGTACCGTAGCGAACCCGTAGCTAGGACCGAACCTTGTCCGACCTTTGCGCCAGATACCATCCCCGGCTCCTTGACTCCGGATGAGCTCTCACTGATAAGGATTCAGTATGGAGTTCCTCCGGAGTACGAGCTGGAGCTTCCGGGCCATCTGACCAGGCTAGCACCCTCCTCCCGATCGCTTCTGTCTGTACCAGGAGGCCTTTCGTGCCAGACTTCGGCTCCACTGCCGCCCTTTGTTGTTGCTCTCTTTCATTTTTGAACATTTCTCTAGTTTCCATCATGCCGAACTCCTTTAGATTTTTGATAGGGTTTCTTTCCCTTTGTAGTTTAGCCGAAGCGGCCGACTCTTTCTTTGTTTAGGAACTTCTACACCTTCAAGTGCCATCCCTCGACAAAAGATTGGTGGTACTTCTCCCTCCAGTTTGGTAGAAAGGGGTTGCTGAAAGGTGCCCCTCTTCTGTCCATAACTGGAAGGAGAGGTTCTTCTACGTCCGATGCCCGACCTTAGAGCTAGGGTTACCCCCTTGGGGTTCTCTGAGGGATTTCACCGTCGGGCCTCTAGCCTGGAAAGGACGACCTCGATGCCTCAAAAAAGCTCGAGGCCTATCGAGCCCCCCTCCTCCCTGAACTTCTGAGGGAACAACTTTTGTTCAACGTCGGCCTGAGCCCCCTTAACCCTACCGGTATCTCTCCCCTTTTTATTTCTTTTTTCTTTTCTTCTTCTTCTATTCCATCTTGAAGCCATGCTGATCTTCTTTATCGTAGACATGGATGCAAGCATGGCTCGGAGGTTAGCCCAGGGTCTCAAGATCGATAAGAGAAAGGATGCCTCAACTTCGGGGTCGGTGAAGAAAGCCAGGACAGAGGGACAAAGCTCGGCCGCTCCTGCTCCGATGCCTGTCACCGTCGAAGCCCCTTCCGACGCCAAACCTGAAGTCCCCCGAACCCTTTCACCGAGCCCCCCGACTGAGGGTCCCATTTCGGAGGTTCGTCCCGAGGGGGTGTTTGGGGCCGCAGGGAAGAGAAAGAAGACCATAGCCCGGAGAAAGCTGCAGTCGCAGGGCTGCCGTCGAGGGGGTCGGCAGCTCCGAGGAAGACCTGGAGGAAAATTTCTTCAACAACAGGGACTTAATAAAGAGGCTGGTCGAAGGGTGCATCCTGCCCGAGGTCGTCGAGAAGATCATCCTTGCTGATCCCGAGTTGCGGTCTGGGACTCTCTGGCTCTTTCCTCGAAGTAGGCTAACTCACCTTTTTCCTCCCTCCTGCTTCTTCAACTTATTCTCCAGCCCTCATATCGACTCCCCGACCTTTCTTGCAGATTGGGCATCAGCTCGTCACCAACATCGAGGCGGCGAAGATCACCAAGAGGGAGGCAGCTTGGGCAGAAGAAGGTCGCCTAGCCGGGCTGCCCACCTTGAGGAGAAGATCGTCGAGGTCCTGAGCCTCCAGGAGGCACTGGAAAAGGAGGGACAAATCTCGTCCGATTTGAGAACCGCCTTGGAGGAGGAGAGAGGGAAGGCTGAGGCCGAGGTCTCTGCGTTGAGGGTGCAGGTTTTCGAGCTGAAGGAGTAGGTTTCCGAGCTGAAGGTGTGGATTCCATCCTGGTCTCGGAGGCAAGGGCTCGAGCGATGGAGGAGTTCAAAGCCTCCTCCGAGATAGAGGATTTAAAGGTCCAGTTCGGTTAGGACGCCTTCATCAAGGGTTGAGCTCTGCCAAGAAAAGGTGGCTGGGAGGTTTTTCGAATTGGATCTCGGCTTCCTGAATGAGGCATCCGATGATGAAGCCGGACCATCCAGAGTCACTGCCGATCCTCTTCCAGCCGGGACCTCATCGACTGTCGTGGCTGCCACTAACGATCTTCCAGGGGATGCCGACCCCCTCTACTTCTACCCCAGAGGTCCGAAATCTCTAGTTTTGTATTTTTTCTTTGTGGTGATTTTTTTCTCTCTTCTTGTACTTAAAAATTTATTTGATCAATGAAGTCGGATTTGTCTTTACGGAGGGTCCCCCCCCTCTCTTTTTTTTGTATCCTCTTTCTTCTTTTTATCTTCTGGCATTAATTTGAGTCATGGCACTCTTGTCCTCCAACGACAGTGTCCTGCCGAAGCTCTTCTCCTGTCAGAGGGTTTTCCCTTGAAGTCGATGATACGAGACCTCCAAAGGGAAGTTCGTCAGTTGACAAGAAAATCTAAGAAGCTGGAAGACGAACTTCGCCTGCTGAGGGAGAGCCATTCAGAGGCCACCGCAGAGGCTACTCGCTTTCGGACCTCCACAAGAAAAGGTTCATGGAATACACCAAAAGGAAAGCCGACTTCATCATGGAGCTTGAGAAACTCTGTAAACGTGCCAGCGACTGGTCTTGGACTCGGCCTCCAAGATCAGCTCCCATAAAGTCGAGCTGGCGGTCGCATGGGAGAAGATCGACTGGTTGGAAGGGAGCTTGTCTCGGCTCACAGTCCAGACTGACCGCGACCAAGACTGGTCGAAGAGGTTCTCCGACCTTCAAAAATAGCTGCGGGATGCCGAGGTGACTTACGACACCCACCGAGTCGGCTAGAGCAGACAAGTAGAGGACTATCGAAGGAGGCTCCAGCCGGCAACTGACGAAGTTGCCCGCCTTCAAAGGTGGCTGTCCGAGAGAGTCCAGTTTGTCTCTGCACAAGGTTCTGATGAGCTTTGCTCCTTGAGGGGACTATGGCGGAACTGTCTGTAACCCTTGGGTGGGAGGAAGTCGAATTACGGTGGCTGAAAGTTCAGCTGGTCCACGAGCAGCAGGTAGTTAAGGATGCCGAGGCAGAGTCTGAGGTATTGAGGAGGCTTCGAGAGTCGGAGGACGAGCACCGGTGGTTCCACCGAATGTTCCAGGATATGCTGCTGAAAAAGATGGAACTAGAAGAGGAAGTTGAAAATTTAAGATAATCCATAGCAGGGGCCGGAATCGAGAGCTCGAAGTCGAAAGAAACTGGGCTTCCTTAGAGCCTCTTTTTCTTTTCTTTTTCTTTATCTTTTTGTTTTTGGCCTTTAAGGCTTTGTAATGTGTACTTCATCAATGAAATGAAAATAAAATTATCTATTACCTTGTCCATTCTGGTATTAAATGGTTGTTTACCAAACTCTATTTATCTTCTATCTTGTTTGACATCGATGTAGTTCGTAATCCCTCATCGATTCTTGCTTTGAGTCGTCGTTTGCCGAACTTCTTTCATCTTCCATTTTGTTCGATGCCGACATAGTTTGAAGGTTCCTGATCGTTGCCATGTCGATTTACCCTTAGGGACCAGAGATTTTTGACAAGGGTTTTCTCTTTCGTCGAGATGAGGTCCCTTGTGCCTTTGATGTAGTTCATTTTTCACCTATCGTCGGTGTAGTTCGTCGCTTTTTCTTTTTGCCTCCCTTTTTCTTCTGTGTTTGAGTGAGGGTCTTCCATCTACTCTTGACGGGGTCGTAAGAGTGTAAAGGAGTCATTGAGGAAGCTTTCCTCCTTGTCGATCAACCGAGTCTTTGCTTGCGTCGGGATGAGGTCCTCCCCTTGTTCCCGACAGCCAGTTTCAGCTCATGTTAGGATGAGGTTCTCCTCCTATTCCTAACAAGGCTGTGGGGGCACATAAGGGCCATTGTAAGGGCCTCTCCCCCCATCCAGTCTTTAAGAAATCGGGCCTTCAACTTTGCTCATGTTCGGATGAGGTTGTCCTCCTGTTCCTAACAAGGCTGTGGGGGCACATAAGGGCCATTGTAAGGGCCTCTACCCCCATCCGATCTTTAAGAAATCGGACCTTTGACTTTGCTCATGTTAGGACGAGGTTCTCCTCCTGTTCCTAACAAGGTTGTGAGGGTCATTGTAAGGGCCTCTCCCCCCATCCGATCTTTAAGAAATCGGACCTTTGACTTTGCTCATGTTAGGACGAGGTTCTCCTCCTATTCCTAAAATGCTTAATTTCATTTATATGGGGGAGTTATCTCCTATCATTATAAGCTCATACCAAAAGAAAAAAATACAGAAATATGAAAAAAATTTTCATTCAGGGCAAAGTTGTTGGTAATATATTCGTAGATTTTTCGAACCCTATAGCCGCGGAAGGTCTGCTCCCCACCGGGGTCTCCCCGAGATGGAGTTGATAATCCCAATTGGAGGCCGATCTCCTGGCTGCTCCTACCTCCTTGGCGGTTCCGACTGCGGCAGGGCCCTAGGCCGATCTTCTCTTCCTTCAGGCCGGCGTTGAATGAATCTGTCGAGCCGACCTCGTCTGATAAGCTCTTCGATCTCGTCTTGGAGCTGAATGCATTCCTCTGTATCGTGGCCATGGTCACGATGATAGAGGTAGAATTTGTTTGGGTTGCACTTTTCGAGGTGCGAGCGCATCCTCTCCGGCTTTGGAAGCTGCTCCCTAGCCTCCATCAGCACTTGAGTTTTTGATGCGTTGAGAGGGGCGTAGCTGTGGAATCTTCCGGGAGGAGAGCCTCGTCGAACTCAACGGTCTGGGCTTCTCTGTTTACGAGCTCGGGGAGGAGTCCAGACGTGCTTATGTCCGGGAGGAGTTCGAGAACGTGGCTGAGCTTCACTCGATCCTTTTTCGACTGCGGGCTTGCTCGAGTCTCCCGTCTGCCGCTCTCTCGCGGTCTCCTCATCCTTCATCTTGAAGGCTTCTTCTGCTCGGGCATATCCTTCGACCCGAGCCAGCAAATTGGCAAAATCCCTGGGGTACTTCTTTTTCAGGGAGAATAGATGGTCATTCTTTTGAAGGCCGCCTTTCAGAGCGGCCATCGCGACCGATTGGTCCAAGTTTCGGACCTCCAATGCGGCGACATTAAAACGGTTGACGTAAGCCCGGATGGACTCCCCCTCCCTCTGCTTGATGTTGATGAGGGACTCCGAATCTCTCTGGGGATGCCGGCTGCTAACAAAATGAGCCGCAAACTGATGGCTCATCTGATCAAAGGAAAAGATGGTACTCAGCTTCAACATCGAGTACCAGTTCCTTGCTGCTCCCTTCAAGGTGGATGGAAAAGCTCGGCACAGGATGGCGTCTGGCGCGCCATGGAGTAGCATCATTATCCGGAAGGCCTCCAGGTGGTCGACTGGGTCCGAGGTCCCATCGTAGCTTTTGAATTGAGGAAGCTTGAAGTTTGACGAGATTGATTCCTGCATGATCATTTGAGAGAAGGGAGGGTTAGTACAGATGTCCTCACCATAAGCAGGGGGAGCATGGCAGAGTTCTTCAATCCATCGGTTCATCTTCTGGAGCCTTCGATCCAGGAAGTCCTCTCGACTATGGGTCTCGAGGGTCTTCGGGCAGAATGGAGGTAGAGATCTTCCAGGAGTAGAATCGTGATCGGACTGAGGGCTCTCCACCCTTGGATTCATCTTTTTGAGAAAGACGGGGCGACTGGCCCAAGTGGCCCGCCCTACCATCGGATTTTGGAATTCTGACGATGTTCTCTCCAACCGCACCGACGCCTGCGGCTGTTGTTGCTATTGCATGGCCTGCACCACTTCAGCGAGGCCTCTGACCTGTTGAACCAGCAGGTCGAATTGCTCCACGCCGACCACCATCGTCGGAGGAGGAGGAGGAGCCTGGGAAACTGGAGGTGAGGCCAGAGCCTGAGATCTAACCGCAGAGGCCGTGGATCGCTTGGTGGATGCTTTGCGGGGAGGCATCGGGTGAAGATCTAGTAGAGGAAGGAGAAGAGGATGTCGGAGAAGATGATCGGGATCAGTCCCATTGAGCACTCCTTTAAGAATAAGGGGACTGCGAAGACACGCGCCCTTCCTCTAGCGCCAATTCTGTTGGTGCAGAATCCCGTCGAAGTCAGAGAAGCTAGAGCTGGGATGACCGCGGCCGCTACCGGGACCTACAAAGAAAGTCTAAACCGGAGTTGGGGGGTGCTCCGGCAAGACCCTCCGACGCTCAAGTCAGTACTTTGCTTCAACAAAAATGGAGTGCTCGAGCGAAAATTTTAGCAGAATTTCGAGATAGAGTTTAGAGCTTAGAAAAGAATGTATCTAGGGGTCCTTATTTATAGACGAAGAGCATACCTGACTGACAGCGACATCTGTAACCATCTAGAAGTGGGCCATTCAGAGACGTGCAGAGTTTGTTACGGAGAGTAGTGGCGTCAAAGGTCGTCCAGGGCCACGTGGAGCTTGCTGCGGAGAGTGGAGTGGTGTCTGTTGTCGTGACTTGCTAGAGAGTGGTGGAGCTGCATGGAATCCATTGCAGAGAGTGGAGCAGGGTGACGGCTCTTGTCGTGGCTTGTCAGAGAGTGGTGGAGCTACATGGAATCCATTGCAGAGAGTGGAGCAGGGTGACGGCTCTTGTCGTGGCTTGTCAGAGAGTTCAGATCCATCGGTTGAAGCTCGGCTGGGATGCCTGATGGAGCAGAATGGCTCTTCACATCATCATTCTGGGAGAGGCTCAGATGTTTCAAGGTCGCTGACGTTTCAGGTGGGAGTCACCTGTCGTAGGAGCTCGGATGGAGATTTTCTGTTGGTGGAGTCCGGGGAAGTCCGATCGCTAGGGAAGTCCATCTGGGATTTATCTGATGTGGAGGCTCATCTGAAGATTGTCTGCTGGGGAAGCCCGATTTTATGGGGAGCCTGGTAGGAGGTCGGTCGGCGATGGACTTCGGATAGTGCTGGGGAGGCTCGGCAGACATTGGGGGCGATCGGCCATCGCAGGGACCTAGCTGCTGGAGCTCATCTGTCATAGAAGCTCGTCCGAAATCCATCCGCTGGAGAAGTTCGGACAGAATCCGGTTCTCGCGAGAGGTTGAAAGGGGGCCGTTTGTTGTAGGAGCTCGGGTGAGGATCAGTTATCGTGGAAAATTGAAGTAGTATCCCGTTGTAGAAGTTCATCCGAAATCCCCTCGCTACGGAGTAGCTCGGCTGAGGTCTACCTATAATAGAAGTTCAAAAAAATTTTGTTCATAGTAGAGGCTTGAATGGAATTTGCTTACAGTAGATGTTTGGGGTAGACAGCCCGCTGTAGGTGTTCGGAGTAGAAGTTTGGCTCTCGCTGGAGCCCGATTAGGATCCGGGGGGTGGTCGACCATCGTAGAAACTCGGGTGGAGTCTGGTTACCATAGAACTCTCATTGTCGGGGAAGCTCGGATGCTGACGAAGTCTGAAAGAAGTGTGGAGGGTAGTTGGTTGCTGTAGAAGGTTGGCTGACAGTGAGCCCCAGAGGGCCTTCGGGGTGGCCCGATGGACGAATGCAGAAGTTCATTGTCGAAGAAGTCCGGACGATCGAGGAGGTTCGGAGAGGCACCACGCACAAGGTCGAGAGCCGGAAGAGCGCAGGAAGGATCGGTCCTTTACAAGCTTCGACCGGGGGGGTATTTTATACCCAACAGATACAAAGTTATTTTTGAATCTTCTATTTGCATTGTAACTAGTCCTGTTAATGAAGGCACTAAATTTGTTAGGCATAGACATGGCAATGTTTATATGGTAGATTTGAATGATCTAACCAAAATAAACATGCAATGCCTAGTATCCTTGAATGCCAAGATTAATGAGACTAGTTGGCTTTGGCATCGTAGGCTTGCACATATTAGCATGCATTCACTTTCAAAACTCATTAAGAAGGAATTGGTTATTGGTTTACCCAAATTGAACTTTAAAAGGATAGAATTTGTGATGCATGCCAACTAGATAAACAAACAAGAATTTTATTCAAATCTAAAAATATTGTTTCAACTTCTAGGCCATTAGAACTATTGCACATGGATTTATTTGGACCTACTAGAACTACTAGTCTAGGAGGAAAATAATATGGTTTTGTAATTATTGATGATTTCTCTTATTTTACATGGGTTTTCTTTTTGGCACATAAGGATGAAATTTTTCAAGTTTTCTCTAAATTTTATCGAAAGGTCACAAATGAGAAAGGTTTTTCAATTCAAAATATTCGAAGTGATCAAAGAACCAAATTTGAAAATCAAGATTTTAAAAAGTTTTATGATGAAAAAAGAATTGGCTATAATTTTTCGGCACCTAGGACACCCCAACAAAATGGGGTAGTAGAAAGAAAAAATAGAACCTTTGAAGAAATAGCCCGTACCATGCTATGTGAAAGTAACCTTCCAAGATATTTTTGGGCGGAAGCAATTAACACAGCATGCTACATATTAAATCTTGCTTTAATTAGATAAATTTTAAAGAAAACTCCCTATGAGCTTTGGAAAGGAAGAAAATCAAATATTGCATATTTTCATATTTTTGGGTGCCGATGCTTTGTGTTAAATAACGATAAAGAAAGACTAGAAAAATTTGATGCAAAATCTGATGAAGCAATTTTTCTTGGTTACTCCTCTTCTAGTAAAGCCTTTAGAGTTTTCAACAAAAGAACCTTAGTAGTAGAGGAGTCAATTCATGTTGTCTTTGATGAAACTAACGATCTTCCTTCAAGGAAGAATGAAGGTTTTGATGATGCAGATCTTCTTATAGAAGGGATAAAGGAGATCAATCTAAAAGATTCAACAATTCAAGATGATGAAGAACATGAAGACAAACAAGATGAGGAAGGTGAAGAACGACAAGAACAACCTCAAGGTACAAATAATCTACCCAAAGAATGGAGGTATGATCACAATCATCCCAAGGAACTAATCATTGGTGATCCTACACATGGTGTAAGAACTCGTTCTTCACTTAAAGATGTATTCAATCATTGTGCTTTTGTCTCTCATCTTGAACCTAAAACTATAGATGAAACTGAAAAAGATTATAATTGGATTAATACAATGCAAGAACTTAATCAATTTGAAAGAAATAATATATGAACCTTAGTATCAAGACCTAAAAACTATTCAATAATTGGCATAAAATGGGTATATAGGAATAAATTGGATGAACATGAAAATGTGATAAGAAATAAAGCAAGATTGGTTGCAAAAAGTTATAATCAAGAAGAAGGAATTGATTTTGATGAGACTTTTGCACCTGTTGCTAGATTAGAGGCAATTAGACTTCTACTTGCATATACTTACTTTATAAAATTTAAATTATTCTAAATGGATATTAAAAATACCTTTTTAAATGGATATATTGCTGAAGAAGTTTATGTAGAACAATCTCCAGATTTTAAAAATCATACTTTTTCTAATCATGTTTTTAAATTAAATAAAGCTCTATATGGTTTGAAACAAGTACCCAGGGCTTGGTATGAAAGGCTAAGCAAATTTATACTCAATAATGATTTTTCAAGAGGGAATGTAGATACAACCCTTTTCATTAAAAGAAGTCAAGATGATATATTAGTGATACAAATATATGTTGATGATATTATTTTTGTGTCTACTAATGAAACTCTTTGTCAAGATTTTGCAAAGCTCATGCAGGAGAAGTTCGAGATGAGCATGATGGGAGAATTTATATTCTTCCTCAGACTCCAAATCAAACAAACAAAGGAAGAAATCTCCATCACCCAAAGCAAGTACATAAGAGAATTACTCAAAAAATTTGGAATGGAGAACTCCAAACCAATTGGCACACCCATGAGCCCAACATGTAAGCTTGATATGGACGAAGAAGGTAAAAGTGTAGACTTAAAATTTTATAGAGGCATGATTGGTTCTCTTTTATATTTAACTGCTAGTAGACCTGATATTATGTTTAGTGTTTGCCTATGTGCTCGTTTTCAATCAAATCCAAAAGAATCATACTTGAATGCAGTTAAAAGAATCCTTAGATATTTAAATGGTACACAAACTTTAGGATTATGGTATTCTATGTACTCACTAATTGATTTAATAGGATATTCAGATGCTGATTTTGCTGGATGTAAATTAGATAGAAAAAGTACTAGTAGAACTTGCCAATTTCTTGAAGTAAACCAAATCTCTTGATTTAGCAAGAAATAAAATTTGGTAGCACTGTCTACGGCCGAGGCCGAATACATTGCAGCCGAAAGTTGTTGTGCTCAAATCTTGTGGATTAAGCAACAACTCGAAGACTTTGGTATCAAACTTAATGAAACTCCCATAAGATGTGATAACACTAGTGCTATAAATCTCACTAAAAATCTAATTCAACATTCTAGGTCAAAATATATTGAAATCAGGCATCATTTCATAAGAGAATATGTCCAAAATAAAGATATAATTCTTGACTATGTTTGTACTGAAAAATAGTTAGCTGACATCTTTACCAAGGCCTTAAGTGAAGATAGATTTTGTAAAATTAGAAGAGAACTAGGAATCTTTGATCCATCTGCATAAGTGTCTCTCTAATTTCAAGGTATCATCACCAAAAATCTTTTTAGCTTAATTCTCATCTTTTTTTTTTTAAGATAAAAAATCCAAAATTATCATTCTTATAATCAATTTTTGGGTAAACATCCTTCTCCTAATATTTCAATTTTTTTTGAAATTATTTCATCATTTTTCTGAATTTTTCTGTGCCATGAGTCGACCCCCAGGGTCGATCCTAGGGTAAACTTGTAATATTGACTAAATCCTTCGGACGCTTTCTTTTTGTTGGAAAACCTCCCTTGAGCCGACCCAACTCTCCGTCTTCTTCCTTCCACCAAGCCAAAAGACTCCCTCTCTTCTTTCTCAAACCCAAGTTTTTCTCCAAAACTCTTCTCCCACCATCTCTCACCCTCTAAATCGCCCTCTTGGAACCAAGCTCCTCTCTCTCTCCTTCTTCATTTGGAGCGAGTCGAGCTTACCTTAGACTCTATCCGTCTTCTCCAAATCGGCACTCCACTTCTCCAAAATCCTTATCCTTCTCCTAAAAACCCTTTATCTCTCTCCACATTTGCTCTCCTAAGTTCCTTGCTAGCTCTGCTTATGCAAATGGCTCTGACGATGAAGCTTCCACAGAGGAGAAAATCAGTTCGTGGGTTGGAGGAGAGTGTGCACCGGAAAAAACAAGCAACCAAGACCACTTCTGCTTCAAACCCTGCTCCTGCATCTGCTCCAGCTACAACTCGATCTCCAATCAGCCCCAATAAGGTACCCCTCTCCAATAAGAAGGTAGAGCCCGGCAAAAACATTGATTTTAGATTTTTTGAAAAGAAAGGATTCTCTATCGGATCAAAAATTAAGAACCAAGATTGGGAATTCTACTGCTCTCTAAAAGAAAATACTTATGTGGATCTTGTTAGAGAATTTTATCTGAATTTGGGATACAGCAATGAAACAGTAAAATCCACAGTAAAGGATATAGAAATTAGCCTAGATCCTATGCTTTTGGGAGAAATTCTTCATTTACCTTGTGAGGGATACACAAACATGAAACTCCCAGTTAAAGAGGAAGGAATAAATGTTATTCTAGGGAGGACCTTCACTGGAAGCCTAAACAAATTAGAGGCAAAGATTCTTTCCATTGAGATGAGGCTGCTACACCACATGGTAACTAAGTTATTTTTTTTTAGAAATGGTAGACATGATCTCCTCTCTGGTCGGGACATCTGCATTATGTATCATGTTATTACTCAAACCTCCTTGAACCTCCCGACACTGATGATTGAGGCTATGAGAGAGACCTTGAATAGATCCAAGGCACATTTGCCTTTTGGTATGGCTCTCACTTTAGTATTTAGGAGGTTTGGAGTTAGCTTTGAGGGGGAGGTAGTAGCTAGGCTATCTCACTCCGACACTATCAACCGCCATACTTTGCACTGCATGGGATTTTTCAAAATTGATGGTGGTTGGACAAAAAGTGTGGATGAGAGAGCTGAGGACAGAGCAGAGGAGGAAGGACCATCCTCACCCCTCTATGATCATAGGGCTGTATCTCCAGATATTCAATTTGTTTCTGACCATGAGGCTGGGCCGTCAGAGTCTGCGAGGAGGCATACTTCAGTTCAGCAGTCGGACAGCAGAGCACATCCTTCAGAGATCAGATTGGCTGATGATCAGATAGAGATGATATCTCAGTATGTAGCCTCCATACTATCTCGTCAGATAGGCACTTCAGCTTTTGCTCAGGGATCGACATCTCACGATGTATCTGATCAAACACTAATCCCCCACATCTCTACTATTTTCCAGATGATTTCTGATCAGTCAGTATGCATCGAGCAGCTTGAGGGTTGTATAGTGAGACTGACTAGCAGAATTTTTGACTTGCAGAGGCAAGTGTTAGCTCTAGCCCATCCACAGTCACATGAGGACATCACTGAGGTCTCAGACCTATCTGCGGAGGTAGCCAGACTGTGAGGAGTCTTAGAGAGTGGTTTTGACTTTCTGAGGAGAGAGATCAGGGGCTCTAGTGAGCATACTTTCACTCAGTTCACTGCACTGCTACAATCTATTTTGAGAGCTTTGAACCTTCTGGATACCATCAGACTCTCACTTGTAGCTCAGTCCTTTGCTTCTTAGCCTACAGGATCTTCTCACCCCTCCACTCGTGCTGGCATCTCTACCCATGGCAGAGGCAGACGCGGTCGAGGTCGAGCTCGTGGACATGATCCTTCATCTCCTCACCCCATCTCTGATTCATCAGACTTCGATCCATCTAGCCATGATATCTATTAGATCCAGTGTAGTCTGTCCTTTCTTTAGTTTTTGTCTAGGATCTATCTTATGGGCCATGTAATGTAATGGTAACTGATTGACTCTTGGATAGTTTCTATCCATATCTTTTATACTCTAAGTCAACACTTATGTATTGAAACATCTATGTTTTCAGTCATCTTTTGGATATATATATATATATATACACTTTGACTTTCAATGAATATCTCTAAATGTGATCAAATTGAATTACTTTTAAATTATGAAATACTTGAATAGCAATATCTGTTAAATGAGCAAATTGATATATCTTTTACGATTGCTATATTGAGGGGGAGTAAAACAATAAGCAATAAAGAAACAAGCAATAAAGAAGGAAGCTAAAGATGTAAAATTGATCCCATCAAAAGAAAAGAATAGAGAAAATATATTAAAAAAAAAAAGAGGGAAAGTAAAGAATCTCAATTGATGCTGTCAAAAAGGAGGAGTAGAGAATCAAGATTGAGATTGAGCAATAAGAGCAATAAAGATTGAACATTAAGCAAAAATTCTAAGAAAATTGAGATTGAGATTGAGCAATAAGAGCAATAAATATTTAACAATAAGCAATCAATAAAGATTGAGAAATAAGCAATAAAGAATGAGCAATAAGTAAACTGCTAAGCAATGGGCACATGTGTCATATGCCAAAGAATCAAAATCGACTTTTTCTTTCCAAGCAAATGCACTTATAAGCAAATTTCAAATTTGTCTTTAAACTGATTATGATGCATTTCATTTCAATACTTGGCTATAATATCTAAGTTCTTCATAAATTTGAAATTCATGTTCAATACTTTATATATGCTTTTGCTCAAGTATTTTGTCATCATCAAAAAGGGGGAGATTGTTGCTCCTTGAATTGATTTTGATGATTACAAAGTATTTGAGGGGATTACTAATGATTTTGGCTTGGAGAAAGACTTATTGTATTTCAGAGGTAAAATCATAATTTTGTCAAGACCTGATTTAGAAGCCTCAAGAGCAAGAACTAAAGACGTACAATCCATTGGAAGAAATTTTAATATTTTTGGAAGTATATTTTGTAAGAAAATTAAATTTTTATTTTTGAGTTGACCCTATGAGTCGACTCATGGCTTAAAGGGCTGAACGGCATGCTAAAATTTTGGCTGGCACACTCTGTGAGTCGACCCCATGGGTCGACCCCTTGGCATGAGTCAACCCTATAAGTCGACCTCTGCTGCTCTATAGGCCAAAATTACAGAACAGTCATTTTCTGCTTTTTTTCACAGAGGTCGACCCCATGAGTCGACCCATGAGCATGAGTCGACCCTATGAGTCGACCCCTGTGATGAAAAAATTCCACAACGACAAGTTTTTAATCCATTTCAATTACATTTAATGCTCATTTAATGTGCTCTAACAGCTCTATTTCAGTCCAAATTACTCTCCACCATTATTTGAAGCTATATAAAGGGACTTAAAGGAGGGAATCAAAGAGAGAGAGAAAAAGATTTGAAAAAGGTTCTTCAAGCATTCTTGTCAACCCTAAGCAAGAGCCCATAAAAAGAGTTCAAGAAGCTTTTATTTCAAGTTCACCAACTCCTCAAGAGTTTATTAAAGTCTCCAACCACCTTGAGAAAATCAAGAAAAGCTTCCTTAAAATTATGTAAAGTGTATTTAATGCCTTATTCGCTCATTAAAGGAGCTTCATTTGTATTTCTGTGCTATTAATTGTAATACTCTTTTTGAGTCAATTTTTTTTATTTTGGAAGGATTTTAAAATGTGGGAAGATTGATTCGAACCTTGAAATGGATTGTATTGGGTTGGCTTGTACCCGAGAAACAAGTGGTCTAGCTTGGGATAGCTAGAGTCGGAGGTTTCGATGAGTGTATTCAGGTTGAATACAGTTTAGTGGGTTGAAATTCTCAAGTAGGAGCTTGGAGAGTGGATGTAGGTGCAAGGTTGGTACCGAACCACTATAAATCCTCTTGTTTGTGTTGTGCTTAATTGCTCTCCTTTTAAACTTCTTTATTCTCTTGCATTCTTGCATTCACCCATTACCCTTGCATTAATTACACTCTCCTTACTTATCTTGCTATTGTTAAATATTCTTCATAAGTTGTAAGTTAAGTTTAAATTTTTAGAAACCCAATTCACCCCCCCCTCTTGGGTTATGTTGGGCATAAAATACCCTCGATCGAAATTCTTGGCGGGGTCGACCCTTGCGAGTCTCTTCCATTTTTCGACAACTGTTGATGAACCCCTGCCACTTCGCCCGGACTCCTACGGGAGCCGGGCTCCGTCCATGATTTTTGCAGCAAGGAAGACTTCGCCCGGACTCCTACGGGAGCCGGGCTCCATCCACGATTTCTGCAGCGAGGAAGACTTCGCCCGGACTCCTACGGGAGTCGGGCTCCATCCACGATTTCTGCAGTAAGGAAGACTTCGCCCGGACTCCTACGGGAGCTGGGCTCCATCCGCGATTTCTGCGGCGAGGAAGACTTCGCCCGGACTCCTACGGGAGCCGGGCTCCATCTGCGATTTTTGCAGCGAGGAAGACTTCGCCCAGACTCCTACAGGAGCCGGGCTCCATCCGCGATTTCTGCAGCGAGGAAGACTTCGCCTGGACTCCTATGGGAGCCGGGCTCCATCCGTGATTTCTGCAGCAAGGAAGACTTCGTCCGGACTCCTACGGGAGCTGGGCTCCATCCATAATTTCTGCAGCGAGGAAGACTTCGCCCGGACTCCTACGGGAGCCGGGCTCCATCCGCAATTTCTGCAGCAAGGAAGACTCCGCCCGGACTCCTACGGGAGCCGGGCTCCATCTGTGATTTTTGCAGCGAGAAGACTTCGCCCGGACTCCTACGGGAGCGGGCTCCATTCCCATTTCTGCAGCAAGGAAGACTTCGCCCAGACTCCTACGGGAGCCGGGCTCCGTCCACAATTTCTGCAGCAAGGAAGACTTCGCCCGGACTCCTGCAGGAGCCGGGCTCCGTCCGCGATTTCTGCAGCAAGGAAGACTTCGCTCGGACTCCTACGGGAGCCAGGCTCCATCCATGATTTCTACAGCAAGGAAGACTTCGCCCGGACTCCTACGGGAGCCTGGCTCCATCCGCGATTTCTGCAGCGAGGAAGACTTCGCCCGAACTCCTACGGGAGCTGGGCTCCATCCGCAATTTCTGCAGCAAGGAAGACTTCGCCCGGACTCCTACGAGAGCTGGGCTCCGTCCATAATTTCTGCAGCAAGGAAGACTTCACCCGGACTCCTGCAGGAGCCGGGCTCCGTTTGCGATTTCTGCAGCAAGGAAGACTTTGCCCGGACTCCTATGGGAGCCGGGCTCCATCCATAATTTCTGTAGCAAGGAAGACTTCGCCCGGACTCCTACAGGAGCCGGGCCCCGTCCACGACTTCTGTCGCTGGTAAGCCTTGTCCAGACTCCTACGGGAGTCCGGCTTCATTTTTGATTTCAATTGCAGGAAGTCTCCGCCTGGCTCCTACGGGAGCCAAACTCCACCTACGACCCCCAACTGCAAGAAGACCTCGTCCAAACTCCTACGGGTGCCGGGCCTCGCTACCGACTCCAACCGAACTTCGGCCAACAAGTCTGGATCCCCTGGCAAGCCACAGTAACAGACACCACTGCTCCACTCTCTGCGGCGGACCCTGTGTAGCCCCATTACTCCCTGACAGGCTGTATTAACGGCCACGACCCTGCTCCACTCCCTGCGGCAGATTCTGTGCGAGTCCCCCACTCTCTGATGAGTCACGACAGCGGACGCCGCTCCAGTCCCCATAACTGATTCCACGTGGCGAGCCCCGGCGATAGCCACGATCCCACTCCACTACCCTCCGCAATAAATTCCTCCTGACTTTGGGCGGCCCACTACCAGACGGTTACAGGCATCGCTATCAATCTGTTGCCCCCTCCGTCTATAAAAGGGAAACCCCAGATACGTTATTCTATAAGCTTTAGTTTTTACCCAAAAACTCTACTAAATTCTCCGTTCAAGCACTCCATTCTTGTTGAGGCAGAGAACTGACTTGAGCGTCAGAGGGTCTTGCCGGAGCAACCCCACCTCCGGTTTAGACTTTCTTTGCAGGTCCCGACGGCGACCGCGACTCCCTCGACTCCAGCTTCTCCGGTGCAAGCGGATTTTTGCACCAACAGGATTGGCGCTAGAGGAAGGGCGTGTCTTCGCAGTACCCTTGTTCTTAAAGGAGCGCTCAACAGAGCCACCTCCGATCATCTCCTCCGGCACCCACTCCTTCTTTCCGCCATGGGATCCTCGCCTGATGCCTTCTCGCGAAGCATCCGCACAGCTACCCACGGCCTCCGCAACCATATCCCGGACCCCGATCTCGCCTTTGGTTTCCCAGGCCCCGCATTCTCCGGCTATGGTCCCCAGCATGGAGTGGCCGGACGATCGGCCTCCGACGGATTCCATCAATACCATCTCGGGAGGATCCCGACAGGAAACGACCAGCATACCGGCTGTATCCCCCAAGCGACAAAAGACTGAAGAGCCCATAACCTTTACCGAAGAAGACACTCAGGGAGTCCAATTTCTTCATAACGATGCGGTCATAGTTTCCTTGAATATAGCAAATTATGACGTCCGTCGCATTCTTGTCGACAATGGAAGTTCGGCCGACATCTTGTTCTACGATGCCTTTTCAAGAATGTCTGCTCTTGACGATCATCTGAGGCCGATTAGCTCCCCCTTGGTAGGGTTTACCAGCGACGCCATTCCGACGGAAGGAATAATAACTTTGACTGTGGCCGCAGGTCAATATCCAAGGCAATCCAGGGCTCTGGTGAATTTCTTGGTGGTGAAGGCGCCATCTGCCTATAATGCAATCCTCGGCCGACCTGGCCTCAATGCTCTCCGAGCCATCGTATCGACCTACCATTTGAAGTTGAAGTTCCCCACCAACCAGGGGACCGGAGAGGTCCGGGGAGACCAAGCCCTGGCCAGACACTGCTACAATATAGCCTTGCAAAGAGGCGATCAATCTGACTCCTGCCCCATTGATGGACTGGACGCTCACGATGACCTCACCGAAGAGAGGGGTGCCCCAATCGAAGATCTGGTACCAATCCCTTTGAACGACGGGAACACGGAGCATGTAGCAATGATCGGCTCCAACCTAGGGGAGGAGGTGCGGATGCGTCTCATCGATTTTCTATGAAATAATGCGGACGTTTTCACTTGGGTTCCAACAGACATGCCGGGGATCGACACGGAAGTCATGGAGCATCATCTGGCCGTCGATCCAAAGCATCGACCGACAAAGAGAAAATCCGAAGTCATGCTCCGGAGAGGCAGAAGGAGATAGCCGAGGAAGTGGATAAGCTCCTTAAGGCCGGATTCATTAAGGAAGTCAATTATCCTGATTGGATTTCAACGTTGTCCTGGTCAAAAAGGCAAACGGCAAGTGGAGGATGTGCATAGACTTCAAAAAGCTGAATAAGGCCTGTCCGAAGAACAGCTACCCCCTTCCCAGAATCGATCAACTGGTGGATGCGACCTCGGGCCATGAGCTCCTCACCTTCATGGATGCGTTCTCCGGCTATAATCAAATTAGAATGGTGCCGGAAGATGAAGAAAAAATAACTTTCATCACTAATCGTAGCCTTTACTGTTACAGGGTCATGCCTTTCGGCCTCAAGAATGCGGGCGCAACCTACCAGTAGTTGGTGAACAAAATCTTCAAGGAGCAGATCGGCCGTAACATGGAGGTCTACGTGGACGACATGCTCATAAAAAGCAAATCTTCCAGAGATTATGTCGCCGACCTCGAGGAGACCTTCGATGCTCTTTGGAAATATAGAATGAAGCTGAACCCAACTAAATGCGCTTTCGGCGTAACCTCAGGAAAGTTCCTGGGCTTCATGGTATCAGGGCGCGGGATCGAGGCCAATCCAGAGAAAATTCACGCCATCCAGGAGATGGCTGCCCCAAAATTGATAAAAGAGGTTCAGCGCCTCATGAGGAGGATAGCGGCCCTTAATCGCTTCGTCGCAAGGTCGGCCGAACGGTGCTTGCCCTTCTTTCAAACCCTCAAGCAGCCGAAGAACTTCTGTTGGACCTCTGAGTGCCAACAGGCATTCGAAGAATTAAGGAGCTACCTTGGATCACCCCCACTGTTGGCAAAGCTTGAGCCTGGGGAGGAGCTATTTTTATACCTGGCGGTCTCTCCCATGGCCCTCGCGGCCGTCCTTGTCAAAGAAGAGACGAAAGTCCAACGGTCGATCTACTATGTTAGCCGCGCGTTGAGGGACACCGAGACGAGGTACACCAAACTAGAAAAATTGACTTACGCCTTGTTGATTGCAGCTCGGAGACTCCGACCCTACTTTCAAGGGCACACCGTGACGCTACTCACCAACCAACCAATCAAGGTGGTTTTGCATCGGATGGACACCTCTGGGAGGATGGCGAAATGGGCGATTGAGCTTACGGAATTCGACATCCACTATCGACCCAGGCCAGCAGTAAAGGCCCAAATACTGACAGATTTGATAGTAGAGTGTACCATCCCAGAGGAGGCTGAACCTGAACAAAGCGAAGTTGATGACTTGAAGTCCCAACCGAACTCCCCCGAAAAAGAGGCCGATCCCGCTAATCGCTTTTGCGCCCCTATGTGGACGGATCTTCCAACATGTCGGGCGCAGGTGTGGGCCTGATCTTGGTCAGTTCGGAGGGAGTCATCGCGGAATACGCTCTGCGTTTTGAGTTCTCCGCAACAAACAATGGAGCGGAATACGAAGCTCTGATCGCAGGACTAAGGATCACCAGAGAGCTGGAAATAAGTCAGCTCCGGGTGCACAGTGACTCTCAGCTGGTGGTGGGGCAGGTCAGCGGGAGTTACGAAGCGTGGGAGGACAGTATGGCCAAATACCTTGAGAAGGTAAAGGAGCTCACCCCTGCCTTTAGCAGCTTTAACATTAGACAGATCTCAAGGTTGGAAAATACCAGGGCTGACCTTCTCTCCAAGCTGGCGACGTCGGCTCCGACCGAATTGCCCAAAGGCATCCTCTTTGAAGTTCTAAAACACTCGAGTACAGAAGAATCGCGGCCCGTGATGGAGATTGACCACGAGCCCAGCTGGGTCGACCCACTGATAATCTATCTCAGAGATGGAGTTCTCCCCCAGGATGCGAAGGAAGCTCGGAAGCTCCGAAATCAAGCCTCCCGGTACATCCTTTATGAGGGCAAATTGTACAAGAGATCATACTCCTTGCCCCTCTTGAAATGTCTCCGGCCCTCGAAAGCTGACTACGCCTTATGGGAAGTACATAAAGGAATTTGCGAAAACCATTTGGGGGTTAGATCTTTATCCCACAAGTTGCTCCACCAAGGATATTACTGGCCAACGATGCATCATGATTCGATTGAATATGTCAAAAAGTGTGACCGATGCCAGAGATACGCCAACATCCAGAGACAGCCCGCCATCGAGCTCACACCCTTGAGTGCCCCATGGCCTTTTGCACAATGGGGGATGGACATACTTGGCCCCTTCCCCATGGCGTCTGGGCAAAGGAAGTTCCTCCTTGTAGCGATCGACTACTTCACCAAATGGGTTGAAGCCGAACCACTAGCGAAAATCACAGAAGCAAAAGTGCAAGATTTCGTCTGGAAGTCGATCGTGTGTAGGTTCGGTCTGCCTAGAACTCTAATCACTGATAATGAACGACAATTTGCAGGAGCAAAATTCATCGAATTCTGTGAAGATCTAAACATCTCCCACAACTTCACATCAGTAGCCCATCCCCAGGCGAACGGCGAAGCTGAGGTGACCAACATAACCCTTTTGCAGGGGATTAAAATAAGGCTTGAAAAAGCGAAGGAAACTTGGGCGGACGAACTTTATCATGTGTTGTGGGCGTATCGAACTACCCAGAGGCTACCTACGGGGGAGACCCCTTTTGCTTTAGCCTTCGGAGCGAAAGCCGTCATCCCAATCGAGCTTAAACTTCCGTCGGCACGAGTCGTGGCATTCGACGAACATCAAAATTTGCAAAGTCTTAGAGACAACCTCGACCTGCTGGAAGAAAGACGGGAGATAGCTCAGGTTCGAATGGCAGCCTACAGACAGAAAGTCGCTCGATATTACAACGCCCGAGTCAAGAATAAAGCCTTTAGAGCGGGAGATCTAGTGCTTCGATGAGCCGCTGTCTTGCAACCTCAGGACCGAGGGAAGCTCGCCCCAAACTGGGAAGGACCGTATGAAGTCAAAGAAGTAGTCCGGCCCGAAACTTATTGTCTTAAGGAACTCGGAGGAGCCGACCTTCCACGATCGTGGAGCTCGAAAAACTTACGGATGTACTACCAGTAACTTCATTTTAATTGAAAATTGTATACCTATATGTCTTTGGACAATTCAAACAAATTGTATCAAAAATGAAAGGGAAACCTCGTCCCGACAAAGTCGAAGGCCCGGTTCCATTTAGACCGGATGGGGGGAGAGGCCCTGCAACGCCCATATGTGCCCCCACAGCCCTGTTAGGGACAGGAGGAGAACCTCGCCCTAACTTGAGCAAAGTCGAAGGCCCAGTTCCATTTAGACCGGATAGGGGGAGAGGCCCTGCAACGCCCATATGCGCCCCCGCAGCCCTGTTAGGGATAGGAGGAGAACCTCGCCCTAACTTGAGCAAAGTCGAAGGTCCGGTTCCATTTAGACCGGATGGGGGGAGAGGCCCTGCAATGCCCATATGCGCCCCCACAGCCCTGTTAGGGACAGGAGGAGAACCTCACCCTAACTTGAGCAAAGTCGAAGGCCCGGTTTCATTTAGACCGGATGGGGGGAGAGGCCCTGCAATGCCCATATGCACCCCCATAGCCCTGTTAGGGACAGGAGGAGAACCTCGCCCTAACTTGAGCAAAGTCGAAGGCCCGATTCTATTTAGACCGGATGGGGGGAGAGGCTCTGCAATGCTCATACATGCCCCCACAGCCCTGCTAAGGACAGGAGGAGAACCTCGCCCTAGATTGAGTGAAGTCGAAGGCCCGGACTCCTACGGGAGTTGAGCTCCGTCTGCAACTTCTACCGTAAGGAGGACTTCGTCTGGACTCCTACGGGAGCCGGACTTCGCACCTTACTTTAATTGCAGGAAGACTCTGCCCGGACTCCTGCGGGAGTCGGGCTCCGTCCGTGACTCCAATCACAGAGAGGATTCCGTCCGGACTCCTACGGGAGCCGGGCTTCGTCACCAACTTCAACTGCTGGTGATCTTCGTCTAGACTCCCACGGGAGCTGAACTTCGCCCTGACTTCGCCTACGGGAGCCGAACTCCCGTAGCCTCGCTGAGAGCGGAGAAAAATTCCAAGCGAAAAGAAAAGGAAGGCGATGGACCACATCAGCTACGATTGGAAAACAAACAGCATCCAAGGTGCAGAGAACCCTATCACAGCAAGGATTGGGGCTCCCATCAGGAGCCCCAGCTTTCAAGGAAGCTTTCGATGCAAAATAGAACAACTTCCTCAGGGTGACAGAAGCTTGGCCCTCCGAGCTCAAGACCTGAGGGGGACACCAAACCCGAATGGCCCCAAGTGAGCCTGCGGTCACCGACGAAAAAGATGGGTTGATACGATGGCAATCGGGTACCTTCAAATGACGTAAAAGTCAAAAAGGAGCTCGACAAACGATAATTCAACATGGATAAAAGGGCCACCGGTGACCTTAGGATGATGTCAAAAAAAAAAAAAAGGGGGGGAAGAGAGAAGAAAGAAGAAGAAGGAAGTTCGACAGACAACAATTCGATGCAAGGTGCGGACGAGGTAACAAAATCTCCTTCTCATTTTTCAACTAACAAGATGCACGTTACAAGACTTGGAGGGCCAGAAAAGAATACATTATTACAAGGCTTGAGAACACGGCTTGGAAAGGACACACCGGAGGCCGCTTCAAGCTGCAAACTTCTCTTCTCATTTCTTTCCTTCCCAGCCATGTTTTCTAATGCATGTAGCAGGCCTATCGGCTCTCGCCCCTCCTTGTTTCACTCCATCTCTGAAGTCCCAACCCCAGGGGGAAAAGGATGGGATAGATTCCAGGGGGTAGTAAGAGCAACGACAGCGGCGACGAAGACCTGTTTCAAGAAGAACTGGAGTCACCCTGGAGGCAGCAGTGGCGCCAGAGATATGCGCCATCACCGAATGCTCCGCGACAGTCGCCGTCCAAAATGCTTCGGCAAGGTCGGCATGCGCTACTTCCACCGCCCCCGCAACGAGCTTTACTGCCCCACCGTCGACGCTAACCGCTTCTGGTCCCTCGACCCTGGCGGCATCAAAGATCCCGCCACAACTCGTGACGACAGCTCTGCCCCCCTGACCGATTTCACCCCACATGCTACTCCAAAATTCTCGGGCAGAACACCTTTACCGGCGGTCCCCGTTATTAAACTCCTGTTGTTGAAGGAATTCTTCCTCGAGTCCCCTTTGAAACGACGGGGACCTTCAGCGGCCGCTCGATGATCGGAGAACTCACGGACCGCTGTTCTCCTCCTTGCCTTCCTCCAAGCCCTCGACATCCCCTTGAGGATGGCCTCCGGGGTGGAGGACATGGTGGGGAAACCCCTTAGAGAGGAATCGGGGGGCTGAAGACGGCAAAGACCGGTGCAGAGGATGCCCGAAGTTGGCAGGGACACCGAGGGAGTGGCTGAGCAGCTAGGCTCTCAGACGGAAGAAAGGTGCCATCCTTTTGGTGGAGTAAAGCCCCAAGGGAAGGGTAGGGGGTTTAAATAGGCAGCGGATCTTAGCACAATTATGATGGCGGGCATCTTTAGTCCAACCGATGCTTGCCACGTGTCCCGCGTGTCCCACTCGCCGCTATCGAGAATGGACTGTTCGCAAATTTCCATGGCACGATGCTTGAGATCACATCTCGGTGGGAGTTCCGAAAAGACTCTTCGGGTCGCCATAATTGGAAAAGGGGCTCTGGCATGCGCGCATTAAATGCCGACATATCCGAGGACGGTTGCGCCCGGATGATAGGGGGAGAACTTCAGCTGCGACAACTTCTCCGTACTTCATTCGAAATTCAAACTCGAAAGTGGGGGGACTGGTGTTGGGCATAAAATACCCTCGATCGAAGTTCTTGGTGGGGTCGACCCTCGCGAGTCTCTTCCATTTTTCGACAACTGTTGATGAACCCCCTTCACTTCGCCTGGACTCCTACGGGAGCCGGGCTCCGTCCGTGATTTCTGCAGCAAGGAAGACTTCGCCCGGACTCCTACGGGAGCCGGGCTCCATCTGCGATTTCTGCAGCGAGGAAGACTTCGCCCGGACTCCTACGGGAGCTGGGCTCCATCCGTGATTTCTGCAGCAAGGAAGACTTCGCCCGGACTCCTACGGGAGCCGGGCTCCATCTGCGATTTCTGCAGCGAGGAAGACTTCGTCCGGACTCCTACGGGAGCCGGGCTCCATCCACGATTTCTGCAGCGAGGAAGACTTCGCCCGGACTCCTACGGGAGCCGGGCTCCATCCGTGATTTCTGCAGCGAGGAAGACTTCGCCCGGACTCCTACGGGAGCCGGGCTCCATCCGCGATTTCTGTAGCTAGGAAGACTACGCCCGGACTCCTACGGAAGCCGGGCTCCATCTGCGATTTCTGCAATGAGGAAGACTTCGCCCGGACTCCTACGGGAGCCAGGCTCCATCCGCGATTTCTGCAGCAAGGAAGACTTCGCCCGGACTCCTACAGGAGCCGGGCTCCATCCATAATTTTTGCAGCGAGGAAGACTTCGTCTGGACTCCTACGGGAGCCGGGCTCCGTCCATAATTTCTGCAGCAAGGAAGACTTCGCCCGGACTCCTGCGGGAGCCGGGCTCCGTCCGCGATTTCTGTAGCAAGAAAGACTTCGCCCGGACTCCTACGGGAGCCGGGCTCCATCTGTGATTTCTGCAGCAAGGAAGACTTCGCCCGGACTCCTACGGGAGCCGGGCTCCATCCGTGATTTCTGCAGCGAGGAAGACTTCGCCCAGACTCCTACGGGAGCCGGGCTCCATCCGCGATTTCTGCAGCAAGGAAGACTTCGCCCGGACTCCTACGGGAGTCGGGCTCCGTCCATAATTTCTGCAGCGAGGAAGACTTCACCTAGACTCCTACGGGAGCCGGGCTCCGTCCATAATTTTTGCAACGAGGAAGACTTCGCCCGGACTCCTGCGGGAGCTGGGCTCCGTCCACGATTTCTGCAGCAAGGAAGACTTCGCCCGGACTCCTACGGGAGCCGGGCTCCATCCACAATTTTTGTAGCAAGGAAGACTTCGCCCGGACTCCTACAGGAGCCGGGCCCCGTCCACGACTTCTATCGCTGGTAAGCCTTGTCCAGACTCCTACGGGAGCCGGACTTCATTTTTGATTTCAATTGCAGGAAGTCTCCGCCCGGACTCCTACGGGAGCCGAACTCCGCCTACGACCCCCAACTGCAAAAAGACCTCGTCCAAACTCCTACGGGTGTCGGGCCTCGCTACTGACTCCAATCGAACTTCGGTCAACAAGTCTAGATCCCCTGGCAAGCCACGGTAATGGACACCACTGCTCCACTCTCTACGGCGGACCCTGCGTAGCCTCATTACTCCCTGACAGGCCGTATTAATGGCCACGACCCTGCTCCACTCCCTACGGCAGATTCTGTGCGAGTCCCCCACTCCCTGACGAGTCACGACAGTGGACACCGCTCCAGTCCCCATAACTGATTCCACGTGGCGAGCCTCGGTGATAGCCACGATCCCACTCCACTACCCTCCGCAATAAATTCCTCCTGACTCTGGGCGGCCCACTACCAGACGGTTACAGGCGTCGCTATCAATCTATTGCCCCCTCCATCTATAAAAGGGAAACCCCAGATACGTTATTCTATAAGCTCTAGTTTTTTATCCAAAAACTCAGCTAAATTCTCCGTTTGAGCACTCCATTCTTGTTGAGGCAGAGAACTGACTTGAGCATCGGAGGGTCTTGCCGGAGCAACCCCACCTCCGGTTTAGACTTCCTTTGCAGGTCCCGGCGGCGACCGCGACTCCCTCGACTCCAGCTTCTCTGGCGCAGTGGATTTTTGCACCAACAGGTTGCATAGCTGGGCAACAATGCCCCATGGACTCCTTGTTAGACTAGGTCTTATGACCTAGTCCACCTTATATAAAGTTGCCGCCCCATATGATAAACATAAGGAGTCTAAAATCTATAGTTTTTTGATAAAAAAAGTAGAGGAGAAAGAGGATGGCATGGGTGGTTTGAGATGCCAATATCCTTTGAGAAGAGTCTTCTATCAAGAGATCAAAAGTTGATATCTTGTAGAAACAAAAGGTAAGAGAGAAGATTGCTTTCTCTTATTATTTTCTTTTCAGATTATTCTCTCTTTATTTTATATTTTTATGTGATAAAATTTTGAGAGAGAAAGAAGGATGGCGTGGTGAATTTATACTCCAATTAGTTGGGGCATGGTGATCTAATTTTGGACATGATCTGATCTAGTTCTGATGAGAGAAGAAGAAGAAAAGAAGGTCTTCTCTTAAGATTTCTTTTAGAACCTTTTTTCTCCATAAATCATGAGATTTTTCTATGAGAAAAATCAAATATCATAAGATTTGAAAGTTTAGGAAACATCTAGAGGGGAAGGTCTCCTCATGTCCTAGCATAGAGATGTTCTCAGGACATCAATCGTTGATGTACTGAAAGAGAAGATCTGTCTTCTCTTAGGATCTTTTTCTATTACATATTATTTCTAATTTTAGGAAGGTCAAAAGGTTTGACTTCTCCCTCATTCCTCCTCATATTCTTCATCTCTTGAAATATCCAAGAGATCCGAAGAATATTTTTTAGATTAACCATCCGGAGGGATCCGCAAGAAGCTAGCACTTCGAGCGGATCTTCGTTCAACGAACCTTCGATTTTGTTGCAGCCTCGTGTGGATCACCTGTAAAGGTCGGATGCATGTACGGCTCCAAAGGCAACAAAGAAAATCAACCACAGAGTTCTTGACCTGTGTGAAGGTAAGAGATCTGATCTCTTCTCTTATCTAGATGTGATCTAGGTTTTAGATCTAAAACTGTTTTAGATCTAGGGTATTGATTTGATCAATACCAAAGTTTTTATTCTTCTGATTTATAAATATAATATGATATGTTATAGGTCCTAATTGTAGGGTTTAGTAATTTGATTACATACATTTATAGATTAAATTATTTAATTTACATGTTCTGCTGCATTATATTTCAAAAATATTTTGAAATTCATGCATGAAACCCTGCACCCTTTCCAACAGTGGGTGGAGTCAACTCTCTATACCTCGACAAACTTCTTCTCGAGGCATTCGCATATGATGTGAAATTATCGCTCTATATGCTTAGATTTTTGATGAGACCTGAGCTTCTTAGCAAGGGCTATGATGCCATTATTATCATAGTGCAGTGAATGCTATCTGATGGCATCACATCTAGCTCCACAACAAACTTTTTGAACCAAAAAGCTTCCTTAGCAACTTCAGAGGCGGCGATGTACTCGGCTTCCATGGTCGAATCTATAATGATCGGCTGCTTAAAACTCTTTCAGCTAATTGGACCACCATTACACAAGACTATACACCCCAATGTAGACTTTCTATCATTGACAACAGTCATGAAGTCTGAATCAGTGTATCCCTCAACTTTCAGATTCAATCCTCCACCAAAGATCAACAACAAGTTCTTAGTCCTTCTCAAGTACTTAAGAATATTTTTCACAACAATCCAATATTCTTCACCTAGATTTGCCTAATATCTGCTCGTGGCACTCACGACAAGGGCTATATCAGGTCGTGTACATAACATGACATACATGAGACTCCCTATTATCAAAGCATAAGGAATCTTACTCATGTGCTGGATCTTCTTAGGTGTGTCAGGACACATCTTCTTGGAGAGATGAATGCAATGTCTAAGGGGCAAAAGATCCCTCTTGGAGTTTTCCATATTTAACCTCTTCAGTACCTCTTTTATGTACATTCACTATGAGAGTCCTATCATTCTCTTAGACTATCTCTATAGATCTTTGTACCAAGAATGTAGAAAGCTTCTCCTTGGTCTTTCATGGCAAACTCTTTTGACAACCATACTTTGATTGATGTCAGCATGAGAATATCATTCTCAATCAGGAGCATATCATCCACGTACAATACGAAGAATATGATAGCACTCCCACTGATCTTTTTATACACATACGGCTCCTTCTTATTTTTGATGAAATCAAATATTTTGATCACATCACTAAAGCAAGTGTTCCAACTTCGAGATGCTTGCTTAAGTCCATATATAGACTTTTGCAGTTTACAGACCTTGTGATCACTATCACTGAATGTGAAATGCAAAGGTTGTTCTATATAGATATCTTTCTTAAGATATTCATTTAGGAAGATAGTTTTCACATCCATCTATCAAATTTTATAATCATAAAAAGCTGCTATTGCAAGTAGAGTATGGATAGATTTTAGCATGGCCACAAACGAAAAGGTTTCATGATAATACCTTCGCATTGACTATAATCTTTCGCAACTAGCCTTGCCTTATAAGTCTCTACTTTACCATCCAATCTGATTTTTTTTTTTTATAAATTCATTTACATCCAATAGGTACAATACCTTCAGGTGGATCTACTAAAGATCAAACCTGGATGGAATGCATGGAGTCAATTTCTGACTTCATCGCTTCTATCCATTTCTCGGAGTCTATATTTAACATTACCTCATCGTAGGTCTTGGGATCATTCCTGATGTCCCTATTTTCCATAAGGAATACTTCCTCTAAATCTTCTGTAAGAATACTTAAGTATCTTTTAGAAGGATGGGATACCCTACTTGATCTATGAGATTGAGGAGGTACCACATCTACTGGCTCACTACTGAGTTTAGGTTCTTGGACTCGATGCTCTTTAGAGACTTTCTTCTCGAGCTCAATCTTCCTCCCATTGCATCCATCTTGGATGAACTCCTTTTTCAAAAAGATGGTATGATGGCTCACAATCATATTGTGATCCTTAGGAAGATAGAAGTAATATCCTATGATTTTATTTGGAATCCCTATAAAGTGAGCCCTAAAGGACCTAGCCTCTAACTTATCCACCTACTGTCATTTGACATGAGCCAAACATCTCCAAATCTTGAGATACCAAAGAGTTGATTTCTTATCATGTCATAACTCGTATGGTATGGTAGGAATAGATTTAGAGAAAATCTGATTCAAAAGATAAATCATAGAAAGTAATGTATATCCCCAGAGAAAGACAAAAAGGTCTATGAAGCTCATCATGAATCAGACCATATCTAATAGGATCCAATTCCTCCTTTTGGATACCCCATTGAGCTAAGACATCTTTGGAGGTATCCACTATGAGATTATGCCATTATCTTTGAGATAGGTCTAAAATTTTTCATTAAGATATTCCCCTCCTCGATCTAATCAAAAAACCTTTATGGGTTTTTTGATTTATTTTTCTTCTTCATGTCTGAACTCTATAAAGTTTTCAAAGACTTCAGACTTATGGTGCATCAAATACACAAACCTATACAATAAATAATCATCGATAAAAATTATGAAGTAGACATAGCCACCCCTGGCTTATACATCGAATGGACCATATACGTCAGTGTGTATCAGGGTTAATATATCATTGACCCTTTTTTCTTATCCCATAAAGGGTAGCTTGGCTATTTTTTTTGAAGACATGATTCACAAATTAGATAAGACTCGAAGGTCAATGGCTCGAGAAGACTATCTTTCTCCAATTTGTTGGGTTTGTCTTCTCCTATATGGCTTAGCCTAAGGTGCCACAGATGCTTTTGGCTAATCCTATCTTTAAGTCTCTTAGATCCTATGGCATTCACAGTTTGCTCATTAATATTGACACTCGCATCCATATGTAAATGATAAAGACCATCAATCAAGAAAGCACATGTAACAATTTTATTTCCAAAATAAATTGAACACATATCTTTATTGAAATAAAAATTATAATTATCCTATACCAGCATAGAATAAAAATTAAATTCTTACTGGCTACAGATATATAATAGCAATCTTTCAAAATTAAACTAATTTCTAATGATAATCGTAGAGGGTAGGTTTCGATGGCTACAACAGCAATCCTTTCTCCATTGCCAACCTGGAGAGTGATCTCACTTTCTCTCAGCCCTCTCACTTCTTCAAGATCCTGCATAGAAGTGCACAAATGAGTACTTGAACCAAAATCTAGAGTCCAATTAAAAGAAGAAAAAATTATTAGATTAGTTTCAATAACGAGCATATCAGACATACCTTTAGAAGACACATCCTTCTTCCTACTCTTGACAGTCATCAGGTAAGTCAAACAGTTCTTTCTCCAATGGCCTTCGATACAATGGAAATACTTTCCTTTGTCATCAGCCTTCTTGGGAACCTGCTTCTTAGGCTTGGCCTCATTCTTTTGCTTTTTTGCAGGTTTCTTCTTCTTCTTAAAAGAAGAATTTCTCTTAGAGGAAGCCTGCTTCATAGTTAGAATTGTACGTTTTAAACTTTTCAAGGTGCCCTTTGCTATTACCAGCATGTTCAGTAATTCAGGCAAAGTGCTATCAATTTTATTCATATGGTAGTTTATGATAAACTATCCACATGAATCAGGAAGAGACTAGAGGATCAAATCCACCTGTAATTCCTTGTCCATATTCATGCTGAGCTTCTGAAGCTCCTCGATATCCTTGATCATTATTAAACAATGATCATTGATGGACTGTCCATCACATATTTTTGCTTTGAATAGTCTCTGGGAGATCTCAAAGTGAGCTGTGTGACTTTGCTCACTGTACAACTCTTGTAGGTGAGTCAGTATCTCTTTGGCAGTCCTCATATCTTTATATTATCACTGAAGATCATTAGACATGGATGCTAAAATATAACACTTTGTCTTGTTATCCTCATCCATCCACTTCTCAAGTGTGGCTTGTTGATCAAGGGATGGATGAGCTGGTAACACAGGAGCATTCTGATAAAGGATATGGGTAAGTTTCTCAAAATTGAAAATGATTTTCAAATTTTGTAGTCAGTCTTTGTAGTTTGTACTAGTCAACCTATTGGTATCGAGGATATGAGCTAATCGGTTGGCACTCAATATGATTATCTACAGATAGAATAATTTCTAGTTAGATATTTATACTTATAAAAATATTTATTCTAGATATTTAAAAAAAAAATAAATTAGGCTCTTACTATTTTCTTGAATCTCTCACACTTTTCGAGTGGAGAAACGAAAATCTTTACGCGATCGATTTCAAGTGGATACTACGATCCCATTAACCTATACACACCTCACTATATAGTTATTGGTGAGCATAGACTAATGAGTGGACAACATCTTGTCCATTGTTTCTTTAAGCAAGGTGCAGCGGGCTTGGTTTCTAAGTTTTATGGCCTCACCTAATAGTTATTGGTATATTTCTTAGTTAAGTTAGATCCATCGTTCACCAGCGACACAAAGCCATCATTGAGACCCTGACCTAATAGTTATTGGACTCAACCCCATCTCTATCCCGAGGCATCAAATGCCAATAAAATGGTTGTACTTTCTCGATGGAATCAAACTACTATAATCAGTCGAGAACGATCAATGCCAGGAAGGCACCCCCATCTCTAAAATGATGGAAGACCCCTAGACTTAATATTTAGTGAGAAGATTTAGGTTTAGATCTCTTCTAAATTAGCAGATTTAACATCCGACTGATCAAATTCAGGTCAGCACATCTATATGTCTAACCAGCCTAGTTGGCATGGATAAACTTGAGTCAACAAGCAACCTAGTGCAAAACTGAATCTCCCAAAATAGTCAGGTAAGTTAAGATGAGTGGGGATCCCCCCCATTACTTTCTTTAGACACCAATTAAATTTATTAGATCAGATAATAGAATCAATTAAATAACCACCATCTAGATACTTGCCTTAGATACTAAGTTGTTCGATTAGAAATGATCAGGTTAACCTACTGAAATGGGCTCGAATCACTGAGCCAAATTTGATCTTGAGTCAATCAATTCACATCAAAATATGAATCAATATGACCAACTACAACTAAACTCAACTTTGAGTCCCTTTGATCTAATCTAAATCAACCATTGATTAGGTTCAATTAACTACTCAAAATTGACAATGGGTTCTAGCCTCATCTAATCAATTGATCTTAATTGTAGTTTGATCATTCGACCTAATTTGTTCAACCCATACCACATGCAATAATATAATTTTTATATTCTAAAAATAATTTTTATATTATGTTTCATTGCATGTATTAATGGTTTATGATCTTAAAATAGTTTTAGATATAAACCTAATGTCATATATCATATATATGTAGTTCTAGATCTAAACTAAAATATATATCACATATATATAAAAATTTTAGATCTAAAACTAAAAATACATATATCAAATACATATATAATTAGATTTAAAATAATAATTAAAATATTTTTTAAAAATTAATTCGTAGCAAACTAGGACAACCTTTTCAATATAGGGGGTAAACCCTTTATCAGGATAATCTTATATTAGTTCGATATGAATATTTAATTATTTTAATTTTAAATTTTAATATAAAATAAGATATATCACATACATTAATTTTTAAATTTAAAAAATTGATTAAATTATTTCAAAAATAATTTTCAAAATCGATCAATCTTGTGCTAGGACAATCTTTTCAATATAGGAGGTAAACTCTATACCAGGACAACCTTATATAAGCATAAGATCAATTTTACATCAACAAAACTTTTAGATCTAAGATAAAAATTAGATTATATATATATATTTAAAAATTTATGGTTCTGATACCACTATTAGAAAATTGGGTAGGATGTATGCAAAGATTTCAAAAATCTTTTTGAAGAGCAGTGGAAATGAATCGGGTTAAGTCCTTTAACCCCACACACATTAGATCTCATCTAATCCTACCTGAGCCCAAAAATAAAGACATACATATAATCTAAAAATAAAAGTAAAGAAGAGATCAAATCTTAATATCTTTGCATGGGTAGAAATACACCGCTTCCGATGATCTTAGATTTGAAGGTTCTTGAGCCACGACGTGTCCGACCTCTACAAGTATCCACCGAGTTCAACTTTAAATCCTTCTTCTTATGGTAGATCCTTCTTCTCCAAGTAGGATCTTTATCTCTTCGAACCTTGATCAGTAATTGATCTTGATGGCAACTTCAACCCTTGAACTGCAGCTTTTTCTCCTTATTTTTTGCTGTAGAAGAGACCCTTCTCAATTCAGGCATGTGGAAGATGAACGCCCAACCCTTGGGCATGAAAAAGAAAAGAGGGAGAGAGGGTGAGGCATGGATAGGAGAGAGGAGGAGTTTTGATTTCTCAAAATTCAATAATGATAAAATCTTAGGAGACTATCTCCTTAAATAGGTATTTTTTGATTTTAAATCGTTATCCAATCAGGCTAAAAAATTTAGATCTTATCTCATAAGGTCTCTTACCTTTTAATCTAATTTTTTTCTTAAAAAAATCATACCTAATTGGAAAGGCCATCTCCTCTTTTGGCAAGTAGATGGGGCGCCCCACTCAAAATAGGCAGACTGAGTGAGTGCCCCCTATCAAAAGGGCCAAGTAGTTGGGGCGCCAACCCTTGGCACCCCTTCTAGGGTTTTTTGATACAAGAGAGGGGGTGTGGCTCCTCTCTCTTTCCTTCCATGCCAAGTCAGAAGAGGGGGCGGGCCCCTCTCTCATCCTCATGCCATTCTAAGGGGTTGGCACCCCTTGGACCTGCCAAAAGGGATGAAGAAAATATGTGGTAGTGATATGATGCAATTTTAAAATTTTTATGCAGTGAAAAGAAAAGATTAAATAATTTAATCTTAGTCACATACATAAGATCTAATTTAGACTACCATCTCATGATCTATGATATAAAAAATGTATACTTTAAATCTAAAAATAAAAACTCACATCGATTTCATCAATGCTGAAATCCTAGATCTAACTATTAGATCTAACAATATGATCAAGACAGGTTAGAAACAATTACCAAACCAATTAGATCTTGATCTCCTCTGGTCCAATGCTTGAAGTGTTGGGAAATATGTCCCAAAAAGCCAATCGTCAAGCTATTGACGGTTGAGCAACCAAGTATTGTAATTGATTTGTTAATAAATAAAATATATTTGGCATTTTCATCATAAGCTTTCATCTTCTAATGAACTCCATTGTTATGATGAAGTCCTTAGGACTATTTAGATTTGATAAAGAGAAGATTTATCAATTAGTCCTTAAAACAGTTCATGACCAAATGATAGGCTATTAATAAGGACGACAGCTTCTATCGAGCATAGGTTGCTGTAGGCCATATGGGTTGGTGGTCCTCTTAACCAAAGAGTGTGGAGACACTGGTATGGCATACAAGTGAGATATACTGGTACATCATTATTGAATGTGACCAACTCCAGAGTATTCTGCTGTCGAGAATATCTCTGATGGGATATAGGTATAAATGTCCCTTAGACTTGAGATCGCCTCAGTGACTTGCAAGCAACTCACTGTACTTTGGTACTGGACTAACTGAATTTCTAATTTAGGGATGGAAGGCTTCTGAGCACAGTCAAGTACTTGCAAAGTCAGAGTGTGATCGAGATGGGATTGACCACTCCAAGAGTTGGAGAAGAATGAGTCGCTGTATTTCAAGTTAGCAAAACCTTGGCCAGGGTAATCCATCAGATGGATTTGATATTTTGAAATACAATGTGGACAACCTGATCAAAGTTGACAATTAAACTCTGGGGTGTCCTATGATCATTTTGGTCAAGGGGATGAATTATATGAAAACTATATCCACATGGGTTCTAAGGATGTTGTTCTACACATTCGACCTATCTGGTCGTCGGGTACCATTGCTAGATGGTCACTTCGATTGGTACAAAAATTTATTCCTATGCTACCGACTTAGGTTTGGACCTATGAGGTCACACACATTAGAGTTCATGATCCGATCGGATGGTTGATCAATGATTAAGAATCATTCTAGGGTTAAATGATCAATACGATTGACATTTAACCCAGTGCAAGTGTTGCAGGAGGATCGATTAGCAATTCGATTGCTAATTGGCTTAATTTGATTAAGACAATGGGCTGAGATTAAGTCTAATTAAATATAATTTAATTAGATTTAGTTTGGGCTTGATTGGATCAAGTCCAATTGGTTTATTGGATAAGCCAAGTGCAAGGAAAAACTTGCCCTAGTTCAACTAGGACTTGGGTCAATCTAATTACTAATTTGATTAGAAACTTAAATTAGATTTAAATCTAATTTAATCTGATTAAATTAGATTCTTAATTGGGTTAAGACCTATTTTAATTGGGTTGATCTAATTTTGGTTTGATTTGGTTTGAGAAACCAAATTAAAACAAGTCATAAGATAGAATCCTAGTAAGACTAAGATTCCACCTTGCACCACATAAGCCTTCCCCACGCCCTCTCTCTCATTCAACGCCAATCTCCTCTTATTTTGTGTGACAAAATCCCTCTCCCAGGTCTCTCCCACATTCACAAAAGGTCTTCTCTCTTCTTTCTTACATGGAAGGTGGTTTGGATCAAATCAAAAAGGAATAAGTTTGGATTTTGAATTCTATGAGATAGAGTTTTAGAAATCCAAAACTCTTTCAATTTTGCACCGAATCTATCCTAATTTTTTTTGGATTTTTTGTGGCTTTTAGGATACACATTATGCACCCTTTTCTAGTAATCCATGCATGAAAATAAGGAGGAGGTGCTCAAGAGTTGGATGCCCCTTAACTTGCCATGTTTGGATAAGCCTTGACTAGGTATTTGACCTAGACAAGGACTCTATCATATCTCTCTATATAAAATGAGTTTCTTCATGAAATTTTTGAAAAAGATAGAGATTTGAGAGACCTTTGGGCCATCCAAAAATCAGAGAGAAAGACCTTTGGGTCGTGGCGATATAGAAGACACAAGTTAGGGTGTCTAGAGAGAGAAACGAGAAGAAGAAGAGGGTCTTCTTCTAGGGTTGTTTGTTTTTATATCTTTCCTCCCTCCATCTTGAGTTTTTTGAGAGCATCTCAGATCTAAAACTCCTCCTTCTACTTTCCATCTTTGGAAGAGTCCAAATCAAGAAGAAGGAGGCACCTGATCAACCATCAAAGAAGGATCATCGCAGTACTAGCATATTGTGCTGATTTTCTGAAGCAGGACTTCTGATCGAGATTCGTGGGCTCGTGTGGATGACTTCTAGAGGCCGGATGCATGTGCGGCTTGCAACATCATCCTCAAGCTCGGATCAACGAGGTTAGAACGTCTAACTTGCAAGGTAATAGATCTGATCTATTATTTAATACATACATTAGATGTAGTATAGAAACATGTTGATATGATCAACATGTAGTTCATGCTATATTTATATATTTTAATTTTTGATTTAATACTATATAATAATCATATAATAGGATCTTAGATCTAGAGATTCTCTAATTTTAGAAAATAATTTTGATTTATTTTAGTCTTTCGCTGTATGATCTTGAAAAAGTTTCAAGATCTAACCCTGAAACCCTAGATCAGGTTCCTACATGAAGAGGTTGTTCCTCAGATCACTCACAGCCACATGAAGTTGTCTGGCCTCTACAAAAAATCCACGTGAAGACTGGTGCAGATCAGGGGCTTGGAGGTGCTAGCCTGCAAGCAACTTCGACGGCTGATTTCTTCCTTCTTCAAGCACTTTGGATGCTCCAAAGGATGAAGAGATCCAGAGGAGAAAGAGAGGAAGAAGAAAAGGGGCTCTGGAAACAAAATCACTAGCAAGAGAAAAGGATGCATGATGCCAAAGAGGAGACCCCCTTAAATAGAGTAGGAATTAGGGTTTCATCCAAGGGAGGGCATCATATTCTCTACGCCACAAACCTTTTTGGACATCCATAAATTTTTAGATTTGAGAGTTGGTGTGGGAAAGGAGATCTGATATCTCACACACCCAAAAACTTTCTAAAAAAAATAAGAAAAAATGAATATGACACCAACAACTTTCCTTGTACGAAAAAACCCTTTCCTTGTTTTTATTTTATCTGTAATTTGGATTGCATTCGAATTAGGCAAGATATAAAATTATGAGTCATCAATCATTGCCGCCTACCCTTATTAGGTCTGCTACTTTGATGCCAAAAAGGTCAAGCCAAATCCAATTTGTCATGGAGATGTGGGCATGAGACGTGTGGCACAAGGAGATAAGGATAGAGTCCAAGTTGACAAGGACTTTTTATTTCTAATCTGATTCTAATCCAAATCAAATTTGGATTGAACTCACTAATAGAAATAGACCTAATCCAATTAGAAACTCAAATATCTCACCAAATTCTTAACCCAATTAAGAATTAGCCGAGTCCAAATCCTGATCGAATTAGGATCTAATTTCTTTTGTAATCAGGATTGATCATATCTAACCTAATTTGAGTCGAACTAAATCTAATTCAATTAGACTTGATCCAAAGCTTTTTACTCAATCAAATTGAGTTAATTAGTAATCTAATTACTAATTAATTCTTTATTAATAGTAGAGTTTTAGTCTCAGTGGGACTCTTCTCCAGAGTCCTAGTCCCAGTAGGACTCCTCACTAGAATCAAATCCAATTGGACTCTTCAGCCATTAGATCTGATCAAATCTTCTAATGCGTGTGACCTCATAGATTCGAACTTAAGTTGCTAGCATAGAAATAACTTTCTATACCAATCGATGTAACCATCTAGCAATGGTGACCCGATGATCGGATAGGTCGAAGTATTGCAAAGCAACATTTTGGAACCTACTGGCATACGATTACCGTATAATTCATTCCTTTGACCCTAATGCTCAAGGTGACCTAGGGTTTCATGGTCAACCCTAATTAACTCGATCACATTATATTTTAAATTTTCAAATCTATCTTATAAATTATCCGGACCAAGATTTTACTAAATTGAAATACACTGATGTATTTCTCTTACTAATTTAGAGGGGTCCATTCTATTTTGACTCACATACCGACTTAATAAGTATTTGACTACACCTAGTATCCTTCCGTCACTGAGTTAGAAACTCAGATGGTCTAATACTAAAGTATAGTGAGTTGCTTACAAGTCACTGTGGTAGTCTCAGATTTGAGGGATACTTATACCCATACTCTTCACGAGCTACTCTTGACAGTAGAGTGCTCGGTACGTGGTCACGTTCGATACGAATGTACTCCTACATTATATCTACATGCCATAATAGTATCTCCACACTCTTTGGTTAAGAGGACAACCAACTTATATGGTATACAATAACCTATACTCGATATTGCTATCATCCTATTAATAGCATTTCATTTGGTTACGAATATTTTTAAGGACTTAATGACAAATCCTCTTTTGTCGATTAATTCTAGTCCTAAGGACTTCATTACAACACAGCAGTTCAAAGATGGATAATTTATAATAAAAATATCAAATAATTTTTATTAATAAAAATTTATATACAATTTACAAGATAAGCACAATTGTCAACAGGCTAACGATTGACTTTGGGATATATTTTCCAACAACTCCCACTTGAACTAAAGTCAATCGGTACAGTATCGAATATCCATCTTCGACTTGTGGTCATCAAACTTCTTAATTTTGAGAGCTTTAGTAAATGGGTTGACTAGGTTCTCCTTTCCATCGATCTTCTGAAGGTTGATGTCATCTTGATCCTCAATCTTTTGGATAAGGTAAAAGCGGTGCAGAATATGTTTGGTGCACTAATGGGACGTCGAGTCCTTGGCTTGAGCAATGGCTCTAATATTATCACAATATAACAAGATGGGGCTATCAATGGAGGGTGCCACTCTGAGCTCATCGATAAACTTTCATAGCTATACAGCTTCCTTCACAGCATCAGATGTCGCAAATACTCCACTTTGCAAAGAGAGTCAACCACAGCGTGCTACTTGAAACTTTTGTAGCAGATTGCTCCATCATTCAGGATAAAAATATAATTTGATATACTTTTGCTATTGTCATAGTCTAACTAAAAGTTGGAGTCGGTAAATACTACTAGTTTTATATCAGTTTCACCATACACAAGCCACTAGTCCTTAATATTTCTCAAATATTTAAGAATGGTCTTTAAAACCTTCCAGTGATTCTCTCCTGGATCAGACTGGTATCTACTCACTACCCCTAGTGAGTATGCCACGTCTGATCTCGTATATGTCATGGTGTATATAATAGAATCCACTATCTGAAAAAAATTTTTGATAGTGCAGTACATGCAATTAATAGAACCCCTTTCCTAGTCTGCATTTTATCTCTAATTCGGATTGCATTCGAATTAGGCAAGAGATAATATTATGACTCATCAGCTGTAGCCGACCATCCTTATTGGATCCTCTCTCATGATGCCAAAAATCACAATCCAAATCTAATTAGGCATGGAGAAATTAGCATGGATCCAGACATGGCGCAAAAGATAAGGATAGAGTCCTAGTCTGACTTGGACTCTTCATTTCTAATTCAATTCTAATCCAAATCAAATTTATATTGAAACCACTAAAAGAAAAGAACCTAATCCAATTAAAAATCTAAATATCTCATCAAATTCTAAATCCAATTAGAAATTAGCCGAGTCCAAACTCTTATCGAATCAGGATCAAATTTTTCTTGTAATCGGGTTGGATCATATCAATCCCAATCTGAGTCGAACTGAATCTAATTCAATTAGACTTGCTCCAAAGCTCTTTACTCAATCAAATTGAATCAATTAGTAATCTAATTACTAATTAATTTTTTATAAATGGTAGAGTCTCAGTCCCAGTGGAACTCTTTCACAGAGTCCTAGTCCAAGTAGGACTCTTCACTAGAGTCACAATCCAATTGGACTCTTCAGCCATCAGATCTGACAAAATCTTCTAATGCATGTGACCCCATAGGTTCGAACCTAAGTCGGTAGCATAGAAATAACTTTCTATACCAATGAATGTAACCATCTAGCAATGATGACCCGACAATCGGATGGGTCAAAGTGTTGCAAAGCAACCTTCTAGAACTTACTGATGTATGGTTACCGTATAATTCATCCCTTTGATCCAAATGCTCAAGGTGACTTAGGGTTTAACTGTCAACCCTAATTAAGTTGACCACATTATATTTCAACCTTTCAAATCCATCTAATGGATTATTCTGACCAAGGTTTTGCTAAATTGAAATACACTGATGCATATCTCCTACCAATTCAGAAGGGTCAATTCTATCTTGACTCACACACCGACTTGATAAGTACTTGACTACACCTAGTATCCTTCCGTCACTAAGTTAGAAACTCAGATAGTCCAGTACTAAAGTATAGTGAGTTACTTATAAGTCATCGTGATGGTCTCAGATCGGAGGGATACTTATACCCATACCCTTCACAAGCTACTCTTGACAATAGAGTGCTCGGCATATGGTCACGTTCGATGCGAATGTACTTCTATATTTCATCTGCATACCATAACAGTGTCTCCACACTTCTTAGTTAAGAAGATAACCAACTCATATGGCACACAACGACCTATACTTGATATCGCTATCGTCCTAATAATAGTGTATCATTTGGTCATGAACAATTTTAAGGACTTAACGACAAATCCTCCTTTGTCGATTAATATATATAGTTCTAAGGACTATTACAACACAGGAGTTCAAAGATGGTCAATTTATAATAAAAATATTAAATAATTTTTATTAATAAAAATTTATATATAGTTTACAAGATGAGCACAATCGTCTAATGATTGACTTTGGGACACATTTCTTAATAACTCCCACTTGGACTAAAGCCAATCGGTATAGTATCGTATGCCCATCTTCAATTTGTGGTCAGCAAACTCTTTAATTCTGAGAGCTTTAGTAAATGGATCGGTCAGATTCTCCCTTCTATCGATCTTCTGAAGGTCGACATCACCTCGATCCATGATCTCTCGGATAAGGTGATAACGACGCAGAATATGTTTGGTGCACTGATGGGATCTCGGCTCCTTGGCTTGAGCAATGGCTCTCATATTATCGCAGTATAACAAGACAGGGTCATCAACAGAGGGTGCCACTCCGAGCTCATCGATGAACTTTCGTAACCATACAGCTTTCTTCGTAGCATCGGATGCCATGATATACTCTGCTTCGCAAATAGAGTCTGCTACAATATTCTGCTTGAAATTTTTCTAGCAGATTGCTCCATTATTTAAGATAAAAATATAATCCGACACACTCTTACTATCATCGTGGTCTGACTGAAAGCTGGAGTCAGTGAACCCCATAAGTTTCAAGTCAATTTCACCATGCACAAGCTACTAATCCTTAGTATTTCTTAAATACTTAAGAATGATCTTTACGACCTTCCAGTGATATTCTCCTAGATCAGACTGGTTTCTACTCACTGCCTCAAATACATATGCCACGTCTGATCTCGTACATATCATGACGTACATAATAGAATCCACTACCGAAGCATATGGAACTCTACTCATAGCTCTCTCTTTTAAAGAGTTGTTGGACAATCTCTTTTCGAAAGAAAAATTTTTTGGTCTATCAGAAGATAGGCTTTTTTGAAATTCTCCATGCCGAATCATTTCAACACAGTATCTATGTACATGAATTGGGAGAGCCTAAGCAGCCTCTTAGATCTATCCCTGTTGGTGCAAAAATCCGCTTGCGCCGGAGAAGCTGGAGTCGAGGAAGTCGCGGTCGCCGCCGGGACCTGCAAAGGAAGTCTAAACCGGAGGTGGGGTTGCTCCGGCAAGACCCTCCGACGCTCAAGTCAGTTCTCTGCCTCAACAAGAATGGAGTGCTCGAACGAAGAATTTAGCAAAGTTTTTAGATAAAAAGATGAGAGCTCATAGAATAACGTATCTGGAGCCCCCTTTTATAGGCGGAGGGGACAGTAACCTGATAGCGACATCTGTAACCGTCTGGCAGTGGGCTGCCCAGGGTCAGGTGGAGTTTGCTGCGAAGAGTAGTGGGGTGGACCCGTGGCTATCACCGGGGAGTGCCACGTGGAGTCTGTCGCGGGGAGTGGAGCGGCGTCTGTTGCCGCGACTTGCCAGCAGATGGGAGAATCGCGCGGAATCCGCCGCAGGAAGTGGAGCAGGATCGTGGCCGTTATTGTGGCCTACCAGGGAGTAGTGGAACTACGCAGAGTCCATCGTAGGGAGTGGAGCAGAGCTGCGACCGTTACTGCGGCCTGTCGGAGAGTGATGGAGCTGCGCGGAATCCACCGCAGGAAGTGGAGCAGGATCGTGGCTGTTATTGTGGCCTGTCGGGGAGTGATGGAGCTGCGCGGAATCTGCCGCAGGAAGTGGAGCAGGATCGTGGCCGTTATTGTGGACTGCTAGGGAGTGTAGATCCGTCGGTCGAAGTTCGGCAACGGACGGAGCCCGGCTCCTATAGGAGTCCGGGCGGAGTCTGCTTGCGGTTGGAGTTGTTGGCGGAGTCCGGCTCCCGTAGGAGTCCGGACGAAGTCTGTCTGCAGCCGTTGGAGTCGAGGATGAAGTCCGGCTCCCGTAGGAGTCCGGGTGGAGTCTTCCTGCAATTAAAGCTTAAGGCGAAGTCCGGCTCCCGTAGGAGACCGGACAAGGCTTACCGGTAGCTGATGTTGGGGACGGAGCCCGGCTCCCGTAGGAGTCCGGGCGGAGTCTCCTTGCGGTCGAAGTTGTTGGCGGAGTCTGGCTCCCGTAGGAGTCCGACGAAGTCTGTCTGCAGCCGTTGGAGTCGAGGATGAAGCCCGGCTCCCGTAGGGGTCCAGGCGGAGTCTTCCTGCAACAGAAGTTAAAGGCGAAGTCCGGCTCCCATAGGAGACCGGACAAGGCTTACCGGCAGCTGATGTTGAGGACGGAGCCCGGCTCCTGTAGGAGTCCGGGCAGAGTCTCCTTGCGGTTGAAGTTGTTGGCAGAGTCCGGCTCCCGTAGGAGTCCGGACGAAGTCTGTCTGCAGCCGTTAGAGTCGAGGACGAAGCTCGGCTCCCGTAGGAGTCCGGGCGGAGTCTTCCTGCAATTAAAGCTTAAGGCGAAGTCCGGCTCCCGTAGGAGACCGGACAAGGCTTACCGACAGCTGATGTTGGGGACGGAGCCCGACTCCTGTAGGAGTCCGGGCGGAGTCTCCTTGCGGTTGAAATTGTTGGCGGAGTCCGGCTCCCGTAGGAGTCCGGACGAAGTCTGTCTGCAGCCGTTGGAGTCGAGGATGAAGCCCGGCTCCCGTAGGGGTCCGGGCGGAGTCTTCCTGCAACAGAGGTTAAAGGCGAAGTCCGACTCCCGTAGGAGACCGGACAAGGCTTACCGGTAGCTGATGTTGAGGACGGAGCCCGGCTCCTGTAGGAGTCCGGACGGAGTCTCCTTGCGGTTGAAGTTGTTGGCGGAGTCCGGCTCCCGTAGGAGTCCGGACGAAGTCTGTCTGCAGCTGTTGGAGTCGAGGACGAAGCCCGACTCCTGTAGGGGTCCGGGCGGAGTCTTCCTGCAACAGTGGTTAAAGGCAAAGTCTGGCTCCCGTAGGAGACCGGACAAGCCTTACCGGCAGCTGATGTTGAGGATGGAGCCGGACTCCTGTAGGAGTCCGGGCGGAGTCTACTTGCGATTGAAATTGTTGGCGGAGTCCGGCTCCCGTAGGAGTCCGGACGAAGTCTGTCTGCAGCCGTTGGAGCTGAGGACGAAGCCCGGCTCCCGTAGGAGTCCGAGCGGAGTCTTCCTGCTATAGAAGTTAAAAGCGAAGTCCGGCTCCCGTAGGAGACCGGACAAGGCTTACCGGCAGCTGATGTTGAGGACGGAGCCCGGCTCCTGTAGGAGTCCGGGCGGAGTCTACTTGCGGTTGAAATTGTTGGCAGAGTCCGGCTCCCGTAGGAGTCCAGACGAACCTTACCGGTGGTTGACGTTGGCGACGAAGCTCGGCTCCCGTAGGAGTCCGGGCGGACCTCCTGGAGCCGATTCTGCTGAGGACTTCGGCTGTGGGTATTTTATACCCAACACCAGTCCCCCTACTTCCGAGTTTGAATTTCGAACGAAGGAAGTACTGAGAGAGATGGGCACAGCCGAAGCCGTCCCTTCGAATCCTGCGCACTGCCGCCCCCAGATATTTTGGCATTAAATGTGCGCATGCTGGAGTCTTTTCGGATCGGGGCGATACGAAGCGACCCTTTGAAATTCTCGCCGGTACACTGGCCCAGGTACGGTGCCATAATGGCCCTGCTGATTCATCAGCCGCTTTTAGCTGCCTGCCAGGGGGGAGTGGGACACGTGCCGGGTGTGGACTGGCTTGGGGGGATTCATGATCATTATGGCACCGGATCCCAAGGTCTATTTAAACCCGTCCTTCCACCTTTAGGCACCCTATTCCATTCCAGAGTTTCTACCAGTGTCTGTCTTCTCTTCGAGAGCCCTATTTCAGTGGGCATCTTCTCGACCCGTAGGTGTCTTCCAAATCGTCTCTGTCTTCGTCCCTCTAGTCCCTTAGAGCGATATAGGTTAGTTCCAGCACCTTCAACCTTCTTTCCACCGCCTAGGGACTTCTTCTCTGTCATTATTTTTTTGCATCCCTCCGAGTTAGTTTCCTGTGGCCTCTCGTCCCCCCTTCTGTCCGTCTTCTTAGGGACCTTTAGAGCCCCCCTTCAAAACTACTCGAAATATCTTCTGGCTCTTCTGCTCCCTGTAGTTCCTGGAGCTCTTCCGCCTCAAACCCCCAGGTCCCCGGCTCTGTAGACGAACCTGCGTCTGGGGCTGGGCTCCGCCCGATTTTCGCACCGGGCGCCATTCCATGTTTCCTGACCTCGGAGGAACTCCTTCTGATAAGGGTTCAGTATGGAGTTTCTCCAAAGTACGACCTGGAGCTGCCTGGCCCTTCTGACCGGGCCAGCACTCCCCCTTCCGGTCGTTTTTGTCTGTACCAGGAAGCATTCCGTGCCGGACTCCGGCTTCCGCTTCCTTCCTTTGTTGTTGCCCTCTTCCACTTCTTAGACATCTCCTTGGCTTCCGTGGCCCCGAATTCTTTTAGGTTCTTGATAGAATTTCTCTCCCTCTGTCACGTAGTCGAGGTCCAACCATCCCTCTCCTTGTTTAGGCACTTCTATACCTTCAAGCGCCATCCTTCGACGAAGGACTGGTGGTACTTCTCCCCCCAGTTCGGCAAGAAGGGGTTGCTGAAAGGCGCCCCTTCTTCGATCCATAATTGGAAGGGAAAATACCTCTTCGTCCACTGCCCGACCCTGAGACTGGGCCTGCCCCCTTGGGGCTCTATGAGGGATTCTGTCCGTTGGACCCCTAGCCTGGGGGAGGATGACCTCCAGGCTGCCCGGAAGCTTCTAGCTTACTCCGCTCCTTCCCTTCCCAATCTTCTGAGGGAGCAATTTCTTTTCAACATCGGCCTGAGTCCCCAGGATCCAGCGAGTATTCATCTTTTACCTTATCTTCTCTTTTCACGCCTTTCTTCTTTTTCTTTCTTCCTCCTTCTCTCTCTCTTTCCTCCCTTCTTTTCTCTCTTCTTTCTCTTTTTTTTTTTTTTTGACTGATTGGTTTACTTCTTTTTCTTCCTTCTTTTTTTTTTTTTTTTTTTTTTTTTTTTTAGGAATGGACGTCGAAGCAGCGCGGATGCTAGCTAGGGGCCTTCGGGCCCACAAGAGAAAGGGCGCTGCGACCTCCGGATCGGCGAAGAGGGCCAGCGCGGAGGAGTCGAGCTTAGCTGCACCCGTCCAGGTGGCCCCGGCCATCGATATTCCCTCAGATGCCGAGCCAACGGCTCCCCGGGCCTCCTCGAGGAGTCCGCCGATTGGGGCCCCAATTTCGGGGGTCGCTCCACGGAGGCACCCGCCGCGGGGCGAAGAAGGAAATCGATGGCCCACAGGGCGAGTAGCTGCCGAACTATTGCGGACGAGTCCCTCTGCTCCGAAGAGGGGTCGGAGAATCCCTTCAATGATAGGGACTTGATCAGGCGGTTGATCGACGGCTGCATTCTGCCCGACGTCGTTGAGAGGATCGACCGTGCCGATCCTGAGCAGCGGGCCTGGGACTCTTTGGGGTCCTTCCTTGAGGTAAGCGGATCTTCATTTACACGGCTATTCGGCCTTTGTTCTAATTCCCGAGCCGCCTTTGCAGATTGGGCACCAGCTCCTCGCCTATATCGAGGTGATGAGCCGCACGAGGAGGGACATCCTCCAGGTGGAGGAACGCTGTCAGGCCGAGGTCGCTCGCCTCCAAGCAAAGACGGTTGAAGTAGCCGCCCTCCAGGAGGCCCTGGAAAGAGAGAAGCGAGCCCGGGAGGAGGAGAGGCAGATCTTGGAGGAATCGGCGAGGAAGGCGGAGGCCGAGGTCGCCAACTTGGTTGAGCAAACTTCGGCCCTGGTCTCGGAGGCCAGAGCCCTTGCGATAGAGGAATTCAAGGCCTCCACAGAGATGAGGGATCTGAAGGTCCAATTCGGCCAGGAAGCGTTCATAAAGGGGTTCAAGCTCTGCCAAGAGAAGGTGGCCAAAAAATTTTCAAAGCTTGACCTCAGCTTCCTAGGCGAGGAGTCTGAAGACGAGATCGGTCCTTCGCCAGCCGCCACTGCCGTCGCAGCCCCCTTGCCGGGAACGCCGAATTCTCCAACCCCCGCCCCCGAGGTCTGAGACCTCTGATCTTGTACCTTTATTTCGTCGTAATTTTTCTTTTCTGTTTGTCTTCAAAAATCATCCAATCAATAAAGTTGAATTTCTTGTTGCAGACGGCTTCTCCTCCCCCCGCTCCTTCTCTCTGTTCTCCTCCCTGTAATGAGTCATGTTTTGACGCTTTTGCCTTCCGATGGCAGTATCCTGCAGAAGCACTCCCCCTGTCCCTGGGGGTCCCACTGAAATCGACGATCCAGCGGCTGAAGAAGGAAGTCCTTCACCTGATGAAGAAGTTAAAGAAGATGGAAGGCGAGCTCCGCCGATTGAGAGAAGGTCATTCTGAAGCCACCACTGAGGCCACCCACTTTCAGAATCTCCACGTGAAGGAGATCATGGAGTATAGCCGTAGGAAGGCAGACTTCGCGAAGGAACTCGAGGAATGCAAGAAGAGCGCCAGCGATCGAATTTGGGCCCAGGCCGCCAGGATCAGCGCCCTCAAGTTGGAACTGTCAGCTGCGAAGGGGAAGATCGGCCAGTTGGAAGGAAATTCATCCCGACTCTTGGCCTGGGTTGACGGTGACCAGAAGTGGTCGAAGAAGGTCTCCGACCTTCAGCAGCAGCTTCAGGATGCCGAGGTGAGCCACGACGTGCATCGGGCTAGCTGGCGCAGGCAGGTGGAAGAGTATAAAGGAAGATTCAGGGCGGCGGCCGACGAAGTCGTCCGTCTCCAGAGGCAGCTGGCTAGCAGGGCATAGCTTACTTTCGCCCGAGATTCTGATGAGCTCCAAGCCCTAAGAGGCACCGTTGAGGGGATTTCTATCTCCGTCGGGGAAAAGACAGCTGAACTGCAATAACTGAAGATCCAACTGGCGTACGAGCAGCGAGCCGTCGCGGACGCGGAGGCAGAATCCGAGGTCTTGAGGAAGAGGCGTCGAGAGGCGGAGGCCGAGAGCTAGCAACTTCGTCGGGTGCTCCATGACGCACTGCAGAAAAGGGGAGAGCTAGAAGAAGAAATTGAGAATCTAAGGCAGTCCTGGTTAACGGATGGAGTAGATAATTCTAGGTCGGAAGGAGCCGGGCCCTCTTAGAGCTCTTTTGTCTTTTCGTGTATTTACTTTCTTTTTGTCGTTTTGCCTTTCTTTCCTTGGCCTTCCGGGCTTTGTAGCGTGTATATCGGAAATGGAATGAAAAGGGCATTTTGTGTTACCTCGTCCGCGCGTTGCACTAAATTGCCATCCGCTGAACTTTTCTTGTCGTTTGACTTGTCTAATGTAGACGTCGTTAGGGGGTGCCCGGTCGTCGATGCGTTAGCTCGCCTTTCTCATCGTACATGGCCGCAAGCCCGAGCTTGGCCGTCCGGGATCCGCATTATTTCGGAGATGTCGTTGTCTTCCTAACCGATGTTGAAAGCCTTTTTAGCGGCCGGAGGTGTTCGGTAGGAGCTCTCCGTTTCAGTTGGGACGAAGTCCTTTAGGTCTTTTGGTGTGGTTCATCCTTCATCTGTTACCGTCGTAGTTCGTCATCCTTCCTTTTTAATTTTCCTCCTCTTCTCGGAGTGAGGGCCTTCCCCTCACTTTTCGTGGGGTTGCATAGGAGCGAGGAGGTGCCGATGAGGGGCTTTTTCCTTTCACCCGATCTTGTTGGGCGGCCGGGCTTCGCCACCATCAGCTCTTACTGCAGAAGTCGTGGGTGGAACCCGGCTCCCGTAGGAGTCCGGGTGGAGTCTTCCTTGGCATTGTGGACGGAGCCCGGCTCCCATAGGAGTCCGGGTGGAGTCTTCCTTGGCGTTGTGGACGGAGCCCGGCTCCCGTGGGAGTCCGGGTGGAGTCTTCCTTGGCGTCGTGGATGGAGCCCAGCTCCCGTAGGAGTCCGGGCCTTCCACTTTGCTCGAGCCAGGGCGAGGTTCTCCTCCTGTTCCCGGCTTGGCTGTGGGGGCGCGTTAGGGTGCTGTAAGGCCTCTCCCCCCATCCGGTCTAAAAGAACTGGGCCTTCGACTTTGCTCATGTCAGGACGAGGTTCTCCTCCTGTTCCTGACATGGCTGTGGGGGCACATTAGGGTGCTGTAAGGCCTCTTCCCCCATCCGGTCTAAAAGAATCGGGCCTTCGACTTTGCTCATGTCAGGATGAGGTTCTCCTCCTGTTCCTGACATGGCTGTGGGGGCACATTAGGGCACTGTAAGGCCTCTCCCCCCATCCGGTCTAAAAGAACCGAGCCTTCGACTTTGCTCATGTCTAGACGAGGTTCTCCTCCTGTTTCTGACATGGCTGTGGGGGCACATTAGGGCGCTGTAAGGCCTCTCCCCCCATCTGATCTAAAAGAACCGGGCCTTTGACTTTGCTCATGTCAGGACGAGGTTCTCCTCCTGTTCCTGACATGGATGTGGGGGCACGTTAGGGCGCTGTAAGGCCTCTCCCCCCATCCGGTCTAAAAGAATCGGGCCTTTGACTTTGCTCATGTCAGGATGAGGTTCTCCTCCTGTTCCTGACATGGCTGTGGGGGCACATTAGGGCGCTGTAAGGCCTCTCTCCCCATCCGATTTCGAGATAGTCGGACTTTCATTTCAGGTATGTTAGGACGGGGTTCTCCCCTGTTCCTAACATAACTTTGTTTCAGGCGTTTGGAGGGGTCTTATCCAGTCGTAATAAATCCACACCAGATGGGAAGAGTATGTCAAGTAGAAAGAAATTTGGATTCAAGGTGAAATCGTAAGTGATACATTTACAGATTTTCTGAGTTCCACGGTCGCGGGTGGCCCGCTCCTCCTTGAGGCCCTCCGGTGATGGAGTCGATGGTCCCGATGGGAGGTCGGTCCCCGGGTTGCTCCTCCCTTCTTGGCGGTTCAGGCTGTGGAAGGGCCCTTGGCCGGTCTCCTTTACCCTCAGGCCTGCGGCGGATGAACCTGTCGAGTCGACCTCGCCGAATGAGCTCCTCAATCTCGTCCCGGAGCTGGATGCATTCCTCTGTGTCATGGCCGTGGTCGCGGTGGTAGAGGCAGAACTTATTGGAGTTGTGCTTCCCGGGGTGTGTGCGCATCCTCTCCGGCCTAGGGAGCTGCTCCCTGACCTCCATCAGCACCTGGGCCTTCGAGGCGTTGAGGGGGGCATAGTTGTGGAATCTCCCTGGTGGGGAACCCCGTCGAACCCCACGATCCGGGCTTCTCTGCCTACGCGCCCGGGGTGGAGTATGGGCGCGCTTATGCCCAGGAGGGGATCGAGAACGCAGTCGGGCTTCCTTTGGCCTTTTCTCAACTGCGGACTTACTCGAGTCTCCCGCTTGCCGCTCCCTCGCCGTCTCTTCATCTTTCATTTTGAAGGCTTCTTCCGCTCGGGCGTATCCTTCAGCCCGAGCCAGTAAATCAGCAAAATCTCTGGGATACTTCTTCTCCAGGGAGAACAAAAGATCATTCTTCTGAAGGCCGCCTTTCAGGGCGGCCATGGCAACTGATTGGTCCAAGTTCCGGACCTCCAGCGCCGCGATGTTGAAGCGGTTGATGTAGGCCCGTATGGACTCTCCTTCCCTCTGCTTGATGTTGATGAGGGACTCCGAACCCTTCCGGGGGCGCCGACTGCTGACAAAATGGGCCACAAATTGGTGGCTCATTTGGTCGAAGGAAAAGATGGTATCCGATTTCAAAGCCGAGTACCAGTTTCTTGCCGCTCCCTTCAAGGTAGACAGGAAGGCCCGGCGTAGAATGGCATCAGGAGCACCGTGAAGCAGCATCATCGTCTGGAAGGCCTCCAGATGATCAACCGGGTCTGAAGTTCCATCGTAGCTTTTGAACTGGGACTTGAAGTTTGGCGGGATCGGTTCCTGCATGATCATTTGGGAGAAGGGAGGGTCAGTACAAATATCTTCACCGTAATCGAAAGGCGCATGGCGGAGTTCTTCGATCCGCCGGTTCATCTCCTGGAGCCTCCGGTCCAGAAAATCCTCTCGACTCTGAGTCTCGAAGGTTCTTTGGCAGAACGGGGGCAGGGATCTTCTAGGGGTGGAGTCGTGGTCTGATTGAGGGCTCTCTACCCTCAGGTTCGTTTTCCCAGGAAGGATGGGGCGGCTGGCCCAGGTGGCCCGCCCTGCCGCCAGATTCTGGTGTTCTGGGGACGCCCTTACCGGGCGTACCGATGCCTGCGGCTGCTGTTGCTGCATAGCCTGCACAGCCTCGGTGAGGCCTCTGACCTGCTGTGCCAGCAGGTCAAACTGCTCCGCGCCGACCGTCGCCGCCGGGGGAGGAGGAGGAGGTTGAGAAACAGGAGGGGAGGCTGGAGCCTGAGATCTGGCCGCGGAGGCCGTGGACCGCCACGTGGATGCCTTGCGAGGAGGCATCAAGTATGGATCCCGTGGGGGAACAAGGAGTGGGTGTCGGAGGAGACAACCGGAGGTGGATCCGTTGAGCGCTCCTTCAAGAACAAGGGTACTGCGAAGACACACCCCTTCCTCTAGCGCCAATCCTGTTGGTGCAAAAATCCGCTTGCGCCGGAGAAGCTGGAGTCGAGAAAGTCGCGGTCGCCGTCGGGACCTGCAAAGGAAGTCTAAACCGGAGGTGGGGTTGCTCCGGTAAGACCCTCCGACGCTCAAGTCAGTTCTCTGCCTTAACAAGAATGGAGTGCTCAAACGAAGAATTTAGCAGAGTTTTTAGATAAAAAGATGAGAGCTCATAGAATAACGTATCTGGAGCCCCCTTTTATAGGCGGAGGGGACAGTAACCTGATAGCGACATCTGTAACCGTCTGGCAGTGGGCTGCCCAGGGTCAGGTGGAGTTTGCTACGAAGAGTAGTGGGGTGGACCCGTGGCTATCACCGGGGAGTGCCACGTGGAGTCTGTCGCGGGGAGTGGAGCGGCGTCTGTTGCCGCGACTTGCCAGCGGATGGGAGAATCACGCGAAATCCGCCGCAGGAAGTGGAGCAGGATCGTGGCCGTTATTGTGGCCTGCCAGGGAGTAGTGGAACTGTGCGGAGTCTGTCGTAGGGAGTGGAGCAGAGCTGCGGCCGTTACTGCGGCCTGTCGGGGAGTGATGGAGCTGCGCGAAATCCGCCGCAGGAAGTGGAGCAGGATCGTGGCCGTTATTGTGGCCTGTCGGGGAGTGATGGAGCTGCGCAGAATTCGCCGCAGGAAGTGGAGCAGGATCGTGGCCGTTATTGCGGCCTGCTAGGGAGTGCAGATCCGTCGGCCGAAGTTCGGCAGCGGACGGAGCCCGGCTCCTGTAGGAGTCCGGGCGGAGTCTGCTTGCGGTTGGAGTTGTTGGCGGAGTCTGGCTCCCGTAGGAGTCCGGACGAAGTCTGTCTGCAGCCATTGGAGTCAAGGACGAAGCCCAACTCCCATAGGAGTCCGGGCGGAGTCTTCCTGCAATTAAAGCTTAAGACGAAGTCCGGCTCCTGTAGGAGACCGGACAAGGCTTACCGACAGCTGATGTTGGGGATGGAGCCCGGCTCCCGTAGGAGTTCGGGCGGAGTCTCCTTGCGGTTGAACTTGTTGGCGGAGTCTGGCTCCCGTAGGAGTCCGGACGAAGTCTGTCTGCAGCCGTTGGAGTCGAGGATGAAGCCCGGCTCCCGTAGGGGTCCGGGCGGAGTCTTCCTGCAATAGAAGTTAAAGGCGAAGTCCGGCTCCCGTAGGAGACCGGACAAGGCTTACCGGCAGCTGATGTTGAGGATGGAGCCCGGCTCCTGTAGGAGTCTGGGCGGAGTCTCCTTGCGGTTGAAGTTGTTGGTGGAGTCTGACTCCCGTAGGAGTCCGGACGAAGTCTGTCTGCAGCCGTTGGAGTCGAGGACGAAGCCCGGCTCCCGTAGGAGTCCGGGCGGAGTCTTCCTGCAATTAAAGCTTAAGGCGAAGTCCGGCTCCCGTAGGAGACCGGACAAGGCTTACCGGCAGCTGATGTTGGGGACGGAGCCCGGCTTCTGTAGGAGTCCGGGTGGAGTCTCCTTGCGGTTGAAGTTGTTGGCGGAGTCCGGCTCCCGTAGGAGTCCGGACGAAGTCTGTCTGCAGCCGTTGGAGTCGAGGATGAAGCCCGGCTCCCGTAGGGGTCCGGACGGAGTCTTCCTACAACAGAGGTTAAAGGCGAAGTCTGGCTCCCATAGGAGACCGGACAAGGCTTACCGGCAGCTGATGTTGAGGACGGAGCTCGGCTCCTGTAGGAGTCCGGGCGGAGTCTCCTTGCGGTTGAAGTTGTTGGCGGAGTCCGGCTCCCGTAGGAGTCCGGACGAAGTCTGTCTGCAGCCGTTGGAGTCGAGGACGAAGCCCGGCTCCCGTAGGGGTCCGGGCGGAGTCTTCCTGCAACAGAGGTTAAAGGCGAAGTCTGACTCCCGTAGGAGACCGGACAAGGCTTACCGGCAGCTGATGTTGAGAACGGAGCCCAGCTCCTGTAGTAGTCCGGGCGGAGTCTACTTGCGGTTGAAATTGTTGGCGGAGTCCGGCTCCCGTAGGAGTTCGGACGAAGTCTGTCTGCAGCCGTTGGAGCTGAGGACGAAGCCCGGCTCCCGTAGGAGTCCGGGCGGAGTCTTCCTGCAATAGAAGTTAAAGGCAAAGTCCGGCTCCCATAGGAGACCAGACAAGGCTTACCGGCAGCTGATGTTGAGGACGGAGCCCGGCTCCTGTAGGAGTTCGGGTGGAGTCTACTTGCGGTTGAAATTGTTGGTGGAGTCCGGCTCCCGTAGGAGTCCGGACGAACCTTACCAGCGGTTGACGTTGGCGAAGAAGCTCGACTCCCGTCGGAGTCCGGGCGGACCTCCTGGAGCCGATTCTGCTGAGGACTTCGGCTGTGGGTATTTTATACCCAACAATCCCTATAGATCTTCATCCCTAGGATGTAGGCTGCTTCTTCCAGATCCTTCATAGAGAATTATGACAACAGCCACACTTTTATTCTCTGTAATACAGGGCATCATTCTCGATTAAGAGAATGTCATGCACATACAACACAAGAAATACAATTATCGAACCATTTGCCTACTTATATATGTAGAGTTCCTCTCTATTCCTAACGAAACCACACGTTCTGATCACCTTATCAAAACGTATGTTCCAACTCTGAGATGCTTGCTTCAATCCGTAAATGGATCTCTGAAGTTTGCACATCTTGGACTCATCTGTGGATATGAACCCTTTAGATTGTATCATATAAACCTCTTCGTTCAGCTCTCTATTTAGGAAAGTTGTCTTCATATCCATTTGCCAGACTTCATAGTCTAGATATGCTGCTATTGCAAGCATGATCCGAATGGATTTGAGCATTGTCATATGAGAAAATATCTCGTCATAGTCAATACCATAATGCTGACGATAATCCTTGGCAATCAAATGGGCTTTATAGATCTCCACCTTTTTGTCTGCACCCCTCTTCCTCTTGAAGACCCACTTATACCCTATGGACTTTACCCCTTCAGGTGGGGCAACTAATGTCCATACATCGTTGACCTTCATGGACTCTATTTTGGATCTCATGGCTTCAAGCTATTTATCAGAGTCAAATCTCTGCATTACATCCATGTAGGTGATTGGATCCTCATCATTTTCATCGAGTTCGACAGGATCCCCATCTCGGACCAAAAAATATAAGTATTTGTCCGACTGACGTGGTACTCTATCAGATCACCTTAAGGATGTTTTTTCATTGGACTTCAAGTTTGATCTCATCAAATCCAGTTCAGATTCAGTCATTGGTGTCGGTTCTTCTACCTGTCGAACTTCATCAAGCTCAATTTTAGAGGCACTTATTCCTTCATTAAGGAATTTTTTTTTCAAAAAATATGTCTTACTGCTGACAAACACCTTTCGTTCAGCAGGCAGGTAAAAGTAATATCCCCTCATTTTCTTAAGGTACCCTATGAAATTATACTTATTGAACATAGGATTGAGTTTGTCAGTTTGTAATCGTTTAATATAAGCTGGACACCCCCAAACCCTAAAGTAAGAGAGGTTTGGCCTACGTCCTGATCATATCTCATATGGTATTTTACTAACTATCTTGCTTGGAACATTATTGAGGATAAGACAGACTGTTTCAAGTACATATCTCCAAAAGGAGATCGACAGAATTGCAAATCTCATCATAGACCAAAGCATATCTAACAAGATTCGATTCCTCCTTTCTGAGATGCCATTATGCTGTGGTGTTCCTAGAGGAGTCTATTGGGAGAGAATTCCATTCTCTCCTAAATATGTCAGAAATTCATTGAAAAGGTATTCACCTCTTCAGTCAGATCAAAAAATTTTAATACTTTTTTCAGTTTGTTACGAAATCGTTTGAATATTTCAAATGATTCGAACTTGTGTTTCATCAAATAGACGTACCCATACCTAGATAGGTCATCTATGAACGTGATGAAGTAGCTATACCCTCCTCTGGCACATGTGCTCATAGATCCACATACATCGATATGTATTAGACCCATCACATCACTGGCTCATTCATTTTTTTCAGTAAAAGATGACTTGATCATCTTTCCAAGCAAACAAGACTCACAGGTAGGTAACGATTGATAATCATGTTTATCAAGAATTTCTTCTTGAGCCAACTTGTTCATCCTATTCTTGTTGATATGACCTAGCCTACAATGTCAAAGGTAGGCATCTTTGACATCATCTATTCTAGGGCATTTATTTGAAATGTACATTACATTAGGCCAGATACAATATAGATACCATTGTTCAACTGTCCACATAATATTGTAACATCATTCAAAATGATATCATAAAAATTTTTTTTTATTGATATTTTATAATTTGAATTGGCCAAAAGGCCTACAGAAATAACATTTAAAAGAAAACTAGGATAGTAATGATACTCATTAAGAACAATATACTAAGACTCGAATACAAGTTTGATGATTCCTAAAGCTAGAATTGAAACTGATCTTCCATCTTCAACATTTAGGAATCTCTCACCTTCTCCAAATCTCCTAGTGACCTGAAGACCCTGCAATAAATTATAAATATAAATAAGACTTTTAGTATCCAATACCTAGGTCATTGTATTTATAAGAGAGAAGTTACAAAGTGTTATCACATGAGTACCTTGTCCAGCAATTGATTGCTTCTTTTTCTTTGGCCTGTTCGGGTCAAGGGAAGTGATATACTGAGGATAATTTCTCTTCCAATAATCCTGCTTCTTGTAAAAGAAGCACTCTATGTGACTTTGATCAGCCTTGAACTTGAGTTTCTGGGACTGACTCTCAATACCAGGCACCCTCTTATTCTTCTTCTTTTTTCTTTCTTAAAGGAATGACGACTACCCGAAGAAGATCCTCCCACTAGATTCACTGTCTCCTTGTGGAGCTGGTGATCTTTCTTAAAAGTTTGTAGCAACCCCAACAGATCATGGTAGTTGATTATAGGCTTCATCATTCTGAAATGACTATGGAACGGTAGGTAGGACTTGGGAAGAGAGTTCAGGATCACATCTTTTTCTAGCTGTTCATGCAAAGAAAAGCTGAGTTTGCTCAATTTTTCAATCTGCTCGATCATGTACAATACATGATCGATAACAGATGCACTCTCCCACATCCAGACATTGAAAATGGCATAACTAGTCTTGTGCCGCTCAACATCGTCAGGAGTACTAAAGAAATCCTTCAACACTTGAAGCATTTTCTCTAACTGAGCTTCTTCAAACTTTTGATTGAACTCATCATTCATGGAGGCCTGCATAATACAATGAACCATGGTGCAGTCATTGAGTCACTTCAAATAAGTATCTCGGACCACTCCTCAGACATTAGGAGTAGGCTCCTCAGGTGTCGGATCTGTTATTATATAAAAGATCCACTCGTGCTCTAGGATAATCTTTAATTTTTGATATCAATTATCAAAATTTAGTCTAGTAAGCTTCTTACTGTCCAACAGTGATTGAATTGACAAGTTTGAGGCCATATTTACACACACTAAAAAAGAACAAAACCTAATTAATATATGAATTTATTAATCTTAAAGACTTGGACTTTAGTCTAAAGATCCTCCCACTATTTTATACGAATTGATAGTTTTTATCTCCAATTCGAAGAATTACCTTAATTCCTTAGCGGGTATTAGAATCCACACAGACTACATATAGGCCCGAGGATGGCTTGGTCAACCAATATACACCTATGGATAGGTTCTCAATCAATTATTTCTCCAAACAACTTTTAGTATTTAATTTAGCCTCAGATTTTATTTCAGTAGGCGATGGGCCTCCACTGAAAGTTTCGGTTAGGTCAAACCATTAACATGAACCTACTCAGTGATTCTACCTAATGAGTGATCAGACCCGAGGATGGCTCGGTCAACCCAACCATCATTAGATAGTTCATCAAAGTCATCATATGATGAATGATAATTCCATCATTCAATGAGAACATAAGACGGATGGCGCTTGCAATATCAATCAGAAATAATGGACCTATTATCACTCACCTTAATGGGAGGCTATGATCTAGTTATCACCATAACTAGCTCATTTTAAAGACTTAATAATTTAGAAGATTTAATCGATTTAGAGAAGAGAGAAGGAAAGAAAAGATCAATCAGTAGACCATAATCTTCCCACTAACTTCACCAAGTCACTGAATCGGGTTAGGTCATGCTGATTGATCTGGCACCTAGATCAGTCACACTGATCAACCTTAATGACATGGGTTAACTCGAATCACTTAGTGATCTAATCAAAATTTAGTTCACCAAATTGGCTAGATAAGTGAGTCGATGGGAGGGTCTGCTAAGCTTGTCTTAGACACCATCGAAATGGTCAGGTAAGCCGCTCCCAATTAAAAACCACCGATCGAAATGTCAAACTTACCTTAAACACCAATTGGTTAACTAGTTTCGATTTGACCAACCTAATAATTTGGGTTCAACCACTGAGCCACAATCAAGGTCTATTTGGTCTAATCAAAGATATGGACTTGACCATCTACAACTATTGTACTAGAAAAATCTTGATTAATCTAATTCAATATTTGATTAGACTTAATCAATTTCTCTATATGGTCAATCAATTTTTTGACTCTAACCTTAGGTCTAACCCAATTAAAGAGAAGGACCTGATTTGAGCTAACCCATGCCCCATGTTTTATGCAATATCATTAGATCTAAATCACAATTCTAAATCTAATCAGCTTAATACTAAATTCTCATTTAAGTTTTGTATCAACATGGTTAAAGTTTCAAAAATAATTTTTTATGTAAATATTTTACATCAATTCATAAAATCTTTTAGATCAAATCTAAATTTTTTTATGATTTTAGATTAAAATAATTTTGACTAAACAAGATTAGATGTAACTAACTATCTTCAAAACTTGCATCATATACAAGAACACCTAGGGTTTCAAGATCTAAGATTTTGCAAGAAAGTAAGTTTTCTCTTTTCATTTTCTTCTTCATGGGACCTTACAGTGGCAACCCTACACATCATGAAGAGCATCCCATTGAATGGGAGGAGAGGATCATAAAACTCTACTTGCTCCTATGATCAGATGGTCTGATGATTACCCAATTTGAGTACTTTACTACTCAGAATATAATCAGATATAAAAATAACCTAATTTAGATTTAATCTAAATTATAAATAATCAGATCTAATAATAAATAAATTAGATCTAAAGTCATATTAATTCATATCAAAACAACTTAGCTCTGATACCAGTTGAAGAAAATTTTTGATAGTGCAGTACATGCAATTAAAAAATTTTATACAATAGAAATAATCGATTAAATAATTTAATCTTAATCATATGTATAAGATCTGATCTTAGACTACCACATCAAAATCTTTGATATGAAAAATATATACTTTAGATCTGAAAAAAAAATTACATCGATCTCATCGATGCTGAAATTTTAGATCTAACTATCAAATCTTTCATAGAAATTAAAATAAGTTAGAGATCATTACCAAATAAATTTTGATCTTGATCTCCTCTGATCCAATGATTAGAGAGAATGTTTCTCAGATCACTCATAGCCACACGAAGCCATCTGGCCTCTATAGGAAAATCCACATGAAGACTGGCACAAATCAGGGGCTCGAAGATGCTAGTCTACGAACAACTTTGGCACCTCTTCCTTCTTCTACAAGCACCTTGGATACTCTAAAGTGATAGGAGATCTGGAGGAGGAAGATAGGAGGAGGAGAAGAGGCTCTGAAAAGAAAAAATCTATAAGAAAATTGATCATTGGATGTCCAAGAGAGGGGTCCTCTTTTTATAGACTAGGAATTAGGACTTTCCAAGAAAGGATGCTATAAATCAACACCAAAACCCCTTTTTGGCATCTTCAAAAATTTCAAAAAAGTAATTAAGATGTGGAGAAGAAATTTAAAGTCTCAAATACCAAAGAATTTCTCAACAAAAATAAGAAAAAAAATAATATGACTCTAATAATATACCATATACGAAAAATCTCTTTCCTAGTCTGGATCTTATCTCTAATTCGGATAGCATTCGAATTAGGCAAGCCTTATTGGATCCTCTCTCATGATGCCAAAAATTACAATCTGAATCCAATTAGGCATGGAGAAATTGGCATGGATCCAGATATGGCGCAAAAGATAAGGATAGAGTCCTAGTCTGACTTGGACTCTTCATTTCTAATTCAATTCTAATCCAAATCAAATTTGGATTGAAACCACTAATAGAAATAAATCTAATATAATTAAAAATCTAAATATCTTATCAAATTCTTAATCCAATTAAAAATTAGTTGAGTCCAAATTTTGATCGAATCAGGATCAAATTTTTCTTGTAATCAAATTTGATCATATCAATCCCAATCTGAGTCAAATTGAATCTAATTCAATTAGACTTGTTCCAAAGCTTTTTACTCAATCAAATTGAGTCAATTAGTAATCTAATTACTAATTAATTTTTCATAAATAGTAGAGTCCCAGTCTCAATGGGACTCTCCCACAAAGATCCAGTCCAAGTAGGACTCTTCACTAGAGTCACAATCCAATTGGACTCTTGAGCCATCAGATCTGACCAAATCTTCTAATGCATGTGACTCCATAAGTTTGAACCTAAGCCAGTAGCATAGGAATAACTTTCTATACCGATCGATGTAATTATTTAGTAATGATGACCCGACGATCGGATGGGTCGAAGTGTTGCAAAGCAACCTTCTAGAAGCTATTGGCGTATGGTTACCATATAATTTATCCCTTTGACCCAAATGCTCAAAGTGACTTAGGGTTTAATTGTCAACCCTAATTAAGTTGATCACATTATATTTCAACCTTTCAAATCCATCTCATGGATTATCCTGGCCAAGGTTTTGCTAAATTGAAATACATTGATGCATATCTCCTACCAATTCAGAGGGGTCAATTCCATTTTAACTCACACTCCGACTTGATAAGTACTTGACTGCACCTAGTATCCTTCCATCACTAAGTTAGAAACTCAAATAGTTTAGTACTAAAGTACAATGAGTTGCTTACAAGTCACCGTGGTGGTCTTAGGTCGGAGGGATACTTATACCCATACCCTTCACAAGCTACTCTTGACAGCAGAGTACTCGGCACATGGTCATATTCGATATGAATGTACTCCTACATTCCATCTGCATGCCATAATAGTGTCTCCACACTCTTTGGTTAAGAGGATAACCAACTCATATAGCACACAATGACTTAAACTTGATATCGTTATCATCCTAGTAATAGCGTATCATTTGGTCGCAAATAATTTTAAGGACTTAACTATAAATCCTCCTTTGTCGATTAACATATATATAGTCCTAAAGACTTCATTACAATACAAGAGTTTAAAGATAGTCAATTTATAATAAAAATATCAAATAACTTTTATTAATAAAAATTTATATACAGTTTACAAGATGAGCACAATCATCTAATGATTGGCTTTGGAACATATTTTTCAACACTGTCGAGGCATATAGAACTCTACTCATACGCTCTCTCTTGAGGAGTGGTCGGACAATCTTCTTTCGAAGAAAAAAATTTATGGCTTATCAGAAGATAACTTTTCTTGAAATTCTCCATACTAAACCATTTCAATATGGTATTTATGTACGTGGATTGAGAGAGCTCAAGTAGCCTCTTAGATCTATCCCTATAGATCTTCATCTCTAGAATATAGGCTGCTTCTCCTAGATCTTTCATGGAGAATTATGATGACAGTCATACTTTTATTTTCTGTAATATAGGGATATCATTTTCGATTAAGAGAATATCATCTACATACAACACAAAAAATATAATTATTGAACCATTAGCCCACTTATATATGTAAGATTCCTCTCCATTCCTAATGAAGCCATGCGTTCTGATTATCTTATCAAAATGTATATTCCAACTCCGAGATGCTTGCTTCAATCCATAAATAGATCTCTAAAGCTTACACACCTTGGACTCATCTGTGGATGCAAACCCTTTAAGTTGTATCATATACACCTCTTCGTTCAGCTCTCTATTTAAGAAAGCTGTCTTCACATCCATTTGCCAGACTTTATAGTCCAAGTATGCTACTATAGCAAGCATGATCCGAATGGACTTGAGTACTGCCACAGAAGAAAATATCTTATTATTATCAATACTATAACATTGACGATAACCTTTGGCAACCAAACAGACTTTATAGGTCTCCACCTTTCCATCTATGCCCCTCTTCCTTTTGAAGACCCACTTACACCCTATGGGTTTAACTCCTTCAGGTGGGTCAACTAATGTCCATACATCATTGACCTTCTTAGATTCTATTTTGAATTTCATGGCTTCAAGCTATTTATCAAAGTCGGACCTCTGCATCACATCCATATAGGTGATCGGATCTTCATCATTTTCATCGAGTTCAACAAGGATCCCCATCCCAGACCAAGAAACCTAAGTATCTGTCCAGCTGATACGGTACTCTACCAGATCACCTTAAGGATGTTTGTGTATTGGGCTCTGAATTTGATCTTATCAAATTCGATTTAGATTCAATCATTGGTGTCGATTCTTCTACCTATCGACCTTCATCAAGCTTGATTTTTGAGTCACTTATTCCTTCACTAAGGAATTCTTTTTTCAAAAAATGTGCCTTATTACTGACAAACATCTTTTGTTCAGCAGACAGGTAAAAGTAATATCTTCTCATTTTCTTAGGGTACCCTATAAAATTATATTTATCGGACTTAGGACTGAGCTTGTCAGTTTGTAATCGTTTAACATAAGTCGGATACCCCCAAACCCTAAAGTAAGAGAGGTTCGGCCTATGCCCTGATCATATCTCATCTGATGTCTTACTAACTGACTTACTCAGTACATTATTGAGCATAAGACATGCTGTTTCAAGTGCATATCCCCAAAAAGAGATCGATAAAGTTGCAAATCTTGTCATAGACCGAACAATATCCAACAAGATTTGATTCCTCCTTTTCAAGATGCCATTATGCTGTGGTGTCCCTGGAGTGGTCTATTAAGTGAAAATCTCATTTTCTTCTAGATATGTCAAAAATTCACTAGAGAGGTATTCACCTCCTCGATTAAACTGAAGAGTTTTAATTCTTTTTTCAATTTATTTTTTTACTTCATTATGGAATCGTTTGAATATTTTAAATGATTCAGACGTGTTTCATTAAGTAGATGTACCCATACCCAGATAGGTTATCTGTGAATGTAATCAAATAGCTTTATCATCCTTTGGCACATATTCTCATGGGTCCACATACATCAGTATGTATCAAACCCAGCACCACTGGCTCATTCACCTTTTTTAGGAAAAATTGACTTGGTCATCTTTCCAAGCAAACAAGACTCACAAGTAGGTAACAGTTCACAATCATTTTTATCAAGAATCTCTTCTTGAGCTAACCTGTTCATCCTATTCTTGTTGATATAACTTAGCCTACAATGCCAAAGGTAGGCATCCGTGACATCATCTATTCTAGGATGTTTATTTGAAATGTACATTATATTAGACCTAGATACAACATAGATACTATTGTTCAACTGTCCACGCAAAATTGTAACACCATTCAAAATGATATAACAAAAAATTTTTTTATTGATATTTCATAATTAGACTTAGCCAAAAGGTCTACAGAAATAACATTCAAAAAAAAACTAGGACAGTAATGACACTCATCAAGAACAATGTAATGTGACTCGAGTACAAGCTGGATGATTCCTAAGGCTAGAACTGGAACTAATCTTCCATCTCCAATGTTCAAGAATCTCTCACCATCTTCAAATCTCATACTGACCTAATGACCCTACAATGAATTGTCAATATGAATAGGGCTATCGATATCCAATACTCAGGTCATTGTATCAAAAAGAGAGAAGTTACAAGGTATTATCACATAAGTACCTTGTCCAGCAACTGATTGCTTCTTCTTCTTTGGCCTATTCGAGTCAAGAAAAGTGATATACTGAGGACAGTTCGTCCAGTGACCCTACTTCTTACAAAAGAAGCACTCTGTCTGACTTTCATTAGCCTTGAACTTAGGTTTCTGGGACTGACTCCCAACACCTGGCACCTTCTTATTCTTCTTCATTTTTTCTTTCTTAAAAGGATGATGACTATTCGAAGAAGATCCTCTCATTAAATTCACCATCTTCTTATGGAGTTGGTGATATTTCTAAAAAATTTGTAACAACCCCAACAAACCGAGGTAGTTGACTACAAGCTTCGTCATTCTAAAATGACTGAGAAATGACAGGTAGGACTTGGGCAGTGAGCTCAGGATCGCATCCTTCCCCAGTTGTTCATGCAAGAGAAAGCCTGAGTTTGCTCAATTTTTCAATCTGTTTGATCATGTATAGTACATAATCAGTAATAGATACACCCTCTCTCATTCGAACATTGAAAATAGTGCAACTAGTCTTGTGCCGCTCAACATCATCAGGAGTACCAAAATAATCTCTCAACACTTGGAGCACCTCCTCTGGCTGAGCTGTTGGGAAATGTGTCCCAAAAAGCCAATCGTCAAGCTGTTGACGGTTGAGCAACCAAGTATTGTAATTGATTTGTTAATAAATAAAATATATTTGGCATTTTCATCATAAGCTTTCATCTTCTAATGAACTCCGTTGTTATGATGAAGTCCTTAGGACTATTTAGATTCGATAAAGAGAGGATTTATCGATTAGTCCTTAAAACTGTTCACGACCAAATGATAGGCTATTAATAAGGACGACAGCTTCTATCGAGCATAGGTCGCTGTAGGCCATATGGGTTGGTTGTCCTCTTAATCAAAGAGTGTGGAGACACTGGTATGGCATACAGGTGAGATGTAAGGGTACATCATCATTGAACGTGACCAACTCCAGAGCATTCTGCTGTCGAGAATGTCTCTGATGGGATATAGGTATAAGTGTCCCTTAGACTTGAGATTGCCTCAGTGACTTGCAAGCAACTCACTGTGCTTTGGTACTGGACTAACTGAATTTCTAATTCAGGGACGGAAGGCTTCTGGGCACAGTCAAGTACTTGCGAAGTCAGAGTGTGATCGAGATGGGATTGACCACTCCAAGAGTTGGAGAAGAATGAGTCGCTGTATTTCAATTTAGCAAAACCTTGGCCAGGGTAATCCATCAGATGGATTTGATATTTTGAAATACAATGTGGACAACCTGATCAGAGTTGACAGTTAAACTCTGGGGTGTCCTATGATCATTTTGGTCAAGGGGATGAATTATATGAAAACTATATCCGCATGGGTTCTAAGGATGTTGTTCTACACATTCGACCTATCCGGTCGTCGGGTACCATTGCTAGACGGTCACTTCGATTGGTATAGGAATTTGTTCCTATGCTACCGGCTTAGGTTCAGACCTATGAGGTCACACACATTAGAGTTCATGATCCGATCGGATGGTTGATCAACGATTAAGAATCGTTCTAGGGTTAGATGATCAATAGGATTGATATTTAACCCAGTGCAAGTGTTGCAGGAGGATCGATTAGCAATTTGATTGCTAATTGGCTTAATTTGATTAAGCCAATGGGATGAGATTAAGTCTAATTAAATATAATTTAATTAGATTTGGTTTGGGCTTGATTGGATCAAGTCCAATTGGTTTATTGGATAAGCCAAGTGCAAGGAAAAACTAGTCCTAGTTCAACTAGGACTTGGGTCAATCTAATTTCTAATTTGATTAGAAAATTAAATCAGATTTAAATATAATTTAATCTGATTAAATTAGGTTCTTAATTGGGTTAAGACCTATTTTGATTGGATTGATCTAATTTTGATTTGATTTGGTTTGGAAAACCAAATTAAAACAAGTTATGAGACAGAATCCTAGTAGGACTAGGATTCCACCTTGCACCACATAAACCTTCTCCACGCCCTCTCTCTTATTCAACGCCAATCTTCACTTATTTTGTGCAACAAAAGCCCTCTCCCAGATCTCTCCCACGTTCACAAAAGGTCTCCTCTCTTCTTTCTTACATGGAAGGTGGTTTGGATCAAATCTAAAAGGAATAAGTTTGGATTTCGAATTCTATGAGATAGAGTTTTAGAAATCCAAAACTCTTTCAATTTTGCACCGAATTTATCCAAATTTTTTTTGGAATTTTCGTGGCTTTTAGGGTATATATTATGCATCCTTTTCTTGTGATCCATGTATGAAAATATGGAGGAGGTGCTCAAGAGTTGGGCATCCCTTAACTTGCCATGTTTGGATAAGCCTTGACTAGGTGTTTGACCTAGACAAGGACTCTATCATATCTCTCTATATAAGATGATTTTCTTCATAAAATTTTAGAGGGAGATAGATATTTGAGAGAACTTTCTGCCATCCAAAAATCAGAGAGAAATACCTTTGGGTCGTAGAGATATAAAAGATGCAAGTTTGGGTATCTAGAGAGAAAAATGTGAAGAAGAAGAGGGTCTTCTTCTAGGGTTTTTATTTTCATATCTTTCCTCCTTCCATCTTGAGTTTCCTGAGAGCGTCTTAGATCTGAAACTTCTCCTTCTACTTTTCATCTTTGGAAGAGTCTAAATCAAGAAGAAGAAGGCACCTGATCAACCATCAAAGAAGGATCAGCGCAGTACTAGCATACTGTGTTGATTTCCTGAAGCAGGACTTCTGATCGAGATTCGTGAGCTCGTGTGGACGACTCCTAGAGGCCGGATGCATGTGCGGCTTGCAACATCATCCTCAAGCCCAGATCAGCAAGGTTAGAACGTCTAACTTGCAAGGTAATAGATATGATCTATTGTTTAATACATACATTAGATGTAGTATAGAAACATGTTGATATGATCAACATGTAGTTCATGCTATATTTATATATTTTAATTTCTAATTTAATGCCATGTAATAATCATGTAATAGGATCTTAGATCTAGGGATTTTTTGATCTTAGAAAATAAATTTTGATTTATTTTAGTCTTCCGCTGTATGATCTTGAAAAAGTTTCAAGATCTAATCCTCTTTTTCAAGATCTAACCCTGAAACCCTAGATCTGGTTCCTACATGAGCCTCTTCAAATTTTCAACTAAACTCATCATTCATGGAGGCCCGCATAATATAACGAACCATAGTGTGGTCATTGAGCCACTTCAAATAAGTGTCTCGGACTGTGCCTCGGGTGTTGGATGCAGGCTCCTTAGGTATCGAATCCATAATCACATATAGGATCTGCTCGTGCTTCAGGACAATCTTTAGCTTTCAATACCAATTATCGAAATTTAGTCTAATTAGCTTCTCGCTATCTAATAGTGATCAAAAAGAGCAACAAGTTTGAGGCCATATCTACACACAAGAAAAAATCAAAATCTAATTAGTATATAAATTTACTAATCCTAAAGATATAGACTTTAGTCTATAGATTCTCCTACTATTTCATATGAATTGGTAGCCTCTACCTCTAGTTTAAGAAATTTCTTAATTCTTTAGCGGGTACTAGAATCCACACAGACTGCATATAGGCCCGAAGATGGCTCGATCAACCCATATGCACCTATGGATAGGTTCTCAATCAATTATTTTTTCAAACAACTTCTAGTAATTAATTTAGTCCTAGATTTCATTTCAGTAGGTGATGGACCTCAACTAAAAATTTTGGTTAGATCAAATCATTAACATAAACATACTCAGTAATTCTACCTAATGAGTGATCAGGCTCGAGGATGGCTCGTTCAACCCAATCATCATCAGATAGTTCAAAGAGTCATCATATGATGAATAAAAATTCTATTATTCAAAGTAAACATCAGATGGATGGCACCTGTAATGTCAATCAAAAATAATGAACCCATTATCACTCACCTTAATGGGAGGCTATGATCTAGTTATCACCATAACTAGCTCATTTTAAAGATCTAATAATTTAAAACGTTTAATCAATTTAGAGAAGAGAGAAGAAGAGTTCAATCAGTAGACTACAATCCTTCCAGTGACTTCACCAAGTCTCTAAATTGGGTTAGGTCATGCTGATTGAACTAGTACCTAGATCAGTCATACTGACCAATCTTAATAGCATGAGCTAACTCGAATCACTTAGTGATCTAATAAAAATTTAATTCACTAAATTGACCAGGTAAGTGAGATCGATGGGAGGGTCTACTAAACTTGTCTTAGACACCATCAAAATGGCCAGGTAAGCTGCTCCCAATTAAAAACCACCAGTCGAAATAAAACTATTGCATGTTAAATATATTTCTAACTTAACTAGTCTAGTTATTCATAAATCTACTTCTATGTTACCTAAGAAGTATTAACTCTAATTTCTATTTTAAACTAAGTTTAATCTTAAATTCTATAAAACATACATCTATACTACTAATTAATTCTTATAAGTATCTAGACTATTAGTTAACTCCTCAATAGTTACTAGAATTTTAGTCATTTTGCTTATTAGAGACATTTTATAAGAGCAAAAATGATATTTTCAGCATCAGTAAGACACAGAATAGAATCAGTAATTTGACTGTGAGATCAGTGGGAGGGTCTGCTAAGCTTGCCTTAAACACCATCGAAATAGCTAGATAAGCCGCTCTCAATTAAAAATAATCGATCAAAATGCCAAACTTATCTTAGATATCAATTGATTAATTAGTTTTGATTTGACCAACCTAATGATTTGGATTCAACCACTGAGCCACAATCAAGGTCTATTTGGTCTGATAAAAAATATGGACTTGACCATCTACAACTATTGTATTAGAAAAATCCTGATTAATCTAATTCAATATTTGGTTAGACTTAATCAATTTTTCTACATGGTCAATTAATTCTTTGATTTTAACCTTAGGTCTAACCTAATTAAAGAGAAAGACCTGATTTGAGCTAACCCATGCCTCATATTTTATGCAACGTCATTAGATCTCAAATCATAATTCTAGATCTAATCAACTCAACACTTAATTCTTAATTAAGTTTTGCATAAACATGGTTTAGGTTTTGAAAATAATTTTCTTATGTAAACTCTTTACATTAAGTCATAAAATCTTTTAGATCAAATCTAAATTTTTATGATTTTAAATCAAAATGATTTTGATTAATCAATATTAGATGTAACTAATTTTTTCACAACTTGCATCACATACAACAACACCTAAGGTTTTAAGATCTCGAGTTTTGCAAGAAAGTAAATTTTTCTCCTTTTGCTTTCTTCTTCATGGGACCTCATAGTGGCAGCCCTACACATCATGCAGAGCACCCCATTGAATGAAAAGAGAGGGTCATGAAATCTTATTTGCTCTTATGATCAGACAGTTTGGTGATTATCCAATCAGAGTACTTTGCTACTCAGAATATCTAATCTAAACAGATGATAATCAGATCTAAAAACAAACTTATTTAGATCTAATCTAAATCATAAATAATCAGATCTAATATCAAAAATCAAATCTAAAGTCATAATAATTCATATCTAAACAACCATGCTCTGATATCAATTGAAGAAAATATGTGGTAGTGCTATGCATGCAATTTTAAAATTTTTATGCAGCGAAAAGAAAAGATTAAATAATTTAATCTTAATCACATGCATAAGATCTAATGTAGACTACCATCCTATGATCTATGATATGAAAAATATAAACTTTAGATCTGAAAATAAAAACTCACATCGATCTCATCAATACTGAAATTTTAGATCTAACTATTAGATCTAACAACATGATCAAGATAGGTTAGAAACAATTACCAAACCAATTAGAACTTGATCTCCTTGAGTCCAATGCTTGGAGAGGATGTTCCTCAGATCATTCACAGCCACACAAAGTCATCTGACCTCTACAAAAAATCCACACGAAGACTGGCGCAGATCAGGGGCTTGGAGGTGCTAGCTTGCAAGCAACTTCGACGGCTGATTTCTTCCTTCTTCTTCAAGTACCTTGGATGCTCTAAAGAATAAAAATATTTGAAGAAGGAAGAGAGGAAGAGGAGGAGGGGCTCTAAAAATGAAATCACCAAAAAAGGATGCATGACGCCAAAGAGACGGAGACCCCTTTAAATAGAGTAGGAATTAGGGTTTCATCCAAGGAAGGGTGCCATATTCTCCATGCCACAAACCTTTTTGGGCATCCAAAAATTTTTAGATTTGAGAATTGGTATGGGGAAGGAGATCTGGTATCTCATATGCCCAAAAACTCTCCAAAAAAATATAAAAAAATTAATATAGCACCAACAACTTTTCTTGTATGAAAAAACCCTTTCCTTATTTTCATTTTATCTCTAATTCGGATCGCATTCGAATTAGACAAGAGATAAGATTATGAGTCATCAATCATTGCTACCCACCCTTATTGGGTCTACTACTTTGACACTGGAAAGGTCAAGCCAAATCCAATTTGGCATGGAGATGTGGGCATGAGTGCAAGTATGGCGCAAGAAGATAAGGATAGAGTCCAAGTTGATAAGAACTCTTTATTTCTAATCTGATTCTAATCCAAATCAAATTTGGATTGAACCCACCGATAGAAATGGACATAATCCAGATAAAAATCTAAATATCTCATCAAATTTCTAACCCAATTAGGAATTAGCCGAGTTCAAACTCTGATCAAATCAGGATCGAATTTCTCTTGTAATTAGGATTGATTATATCAAACCCAATCTGAGTTGAACTGAATCTAATTCAATTAGACTTGATTCAAAGCTCTTTATTCAATCAAATTGAGTCAATTAGTAATCTAACTACTAATTAATTTTTTATTAATAGTAGAGTCCCAATTTCAGTGAGACTTTTCTCCAGAGTCTCAGTAGGACTCCTCATCAGAGTCACAATCCAATTAGACTTTTCAGTAATTAGATTTGATCAAATCTTCTAATGCGTGTGACCCTATAGGTTCGAACCTAAGTTGAGAAATAATTTTCTATACCAATCGATGTAACTATCTAGTAATGGTGATCCAACGATCGGATAGGTCAAAGGATTGCAAAGCAACATTTTGGAATCTATTGGCATATGGTTATCGTATAATTCATCCCTTTGATCCTAATGCTCAAGGGGACCTAGAGTTTAACTGTCAACCCTAATTAAGTCGACTATATTATATTTCAATCTTTCAAATTTATCTCATAGATTACCCTAACCAAGGCTTTACTAATTAAAATACACTGATGCATGTCTCCTACTAATTCAGAGAGGTCAATTTCATCTTGACTCATACACAGACTTGATAAGTACTTGATTACACCTAGTATCCTTTCGTCACTAAGTTAGAAACTCAGATAGTTTGGTATTAAAGTATAATGAGTTGCTTACAAGTCACCGTGGTGGTCTCAGATTTGAAGGACACATAACTATACCTTTCACGAGCTACTCTTGACAGCAGAGTGCTCGGCACATGGTCACGTTCGATGCGAATGTACTCCTACATTTCATCTGCACGCCATAATAGTGTCTCCACACTCCTTGATTAAGAGGACAACCAACTCATATGCTGCACAATGACTTATATTCGATATTACTATCATCTTATTAATAGCATATCATTTGATCGCGAACACTTTTAAGGACTTAATGATAAATTCTCTTTTGTCCATTAATTCTAGTCCTAAGGACTTTAGTACAACACAGGAGTTCCAAGATGGATAATTTGTAATAAAAATATCAAATAATTTTTATTAATAAAAATTTATATATAATTTATAAGATGAGTACAATCGTCAACAGGCTGACGATTGGCTTTGGAATATATTTTCCAACGAGGGAGGCACGCGCCTCTACTCTTCTTTCCATTCATTCCTCGCTTCGAAAGGAAATAACAAAGGAGAAATTAAGAGATTAGTTAGTCAACTCATTGACTTAATCCATTCCATTTGGGCTCACAATTAAATGCCTAGCTATATCTAAATCAAAATAAATTTAGATTAGATTCAAGGCTATGGACTTGATCCAATCGAAGTTCTAAGAAGAATTAGGTTTAACCATGTGCTATCATGATTCTCTTAAACCCAATAGAATTTCAATAAATTCTAATCTAATTAGAATTTCATAAGTCTAATTGATTAATTCAACACTAATTCTATTAATATGTGACCCCATGGGTTCCATTCTATCTAATAGTATGATATATTATGATCTCCATCATAATATCATCGAAACTCTTTTCGATGGATTGGAATAATTTTAGCTCTATCCTTCAAGGGTCATCAATCATCAAGATGATGCTCGATGAGTCCCATAATCTACCAATGATACCTAGTAGTATGTAGTGGCAATCTAGTAGAATAAAAATTTGAACCCCTAGGTGCAGTTATTTTATGATTTAATCTTTCTATCATGAGTTCCGACTTGACGGAGGTTATGGAGAACTCGTCAGACCCCATTGTTAGTTATATGCTAGATTGGCTCGACTCAAGTTTATTTGTGAATCCCGTAGAAACTCTTTTTCAGTATTCACACTTGCTTTGGCCAAAGACTTTTTGAACTCAGTCTCACAAATTGCATAGGACTTCTCCTTTTCTATCAAGATTGATGGATTTCATCTAGGTGCATCCTACTCCAAACAACGAACCTGAGCCTACTGTAACTAACATACACAGTAAGGATCTGAATGGCTAGGGACCAAGAAAATATGCAATCAAGCTCAGTAGCCTCATTGTGAATAGCCGATGACATCGCAAGTCAAAGGATCACTTACACCACTATAGCATCGAGTCAACCACTGATGAGTGAGTAGACATCCAGGTGGTTTCTTGTATTGATCATGCTTAGTATAAGTTATTCTTTAACAACCACCCACACCCTCATCTTAGTGTCTCTACACTGTAGATCCAAGACTCATCTGTCCAAATGAGAGATGAACCATGCAACGATCTCGAATGGACTGATCACTGTCCTCTGTAATGATCCTTTGATCGAGAGTATTTAGAAATTAATTACTAATAATGTATGTCTCAAATTTTTAACACTTTGAGAATATATAAAATTATCTTTATTAATTTTTAGGATAAATTATGGACACATCAATATGATTGGAATAAAAAACTCTTTATTGATAATAAAAATATGTTGAAAAATATATCCTAAAGTCAATCGTTTGATGATTGTGCTACTTATAAATGTATATGAATTGATCAATAATAAAAATTATTTGGCCTTATTCATCACAGGGTCATATCTTCGAATGAACTCTTTTATTGTAATGAAGTCCTTAGGATTACTTTGATCGATAAAGAAAGATTTATCGCGTAATCCTTAAATTGGTTTGCAACTAAATGATACGCTATTACTAGGACGATAGTGATATCAAGTGTAGGTCATTGTGTACCATATGTATTGATTGTCCTCATAATCAAATAGTATGGAGATATTGGTATGGCATGCAGATGAGATGTAGGAGTACATCATCACTAAATGTGACCAACTATGAAATACTTTGCTGTCAAGAGTAGCTCGCGAAAGGTATGGGTATAAGTGTCCCTCCGACTTGAGATCACCATAGTGATTTACAAGCAACTTACTGTACTTTAGCATTGGACTAACTGAGTTTCTAATTCAGTGATGAAAGATTTTTGGGTGCAGTCATGTACTTATCAAGTCGGTATGTGAGTCAAGATGGGGTTGACCCCTCTGAATTAGTAGGAGTTAATGTATCAATGTATTTCAATTTAGCAAAATCTGAGCCCAGATAATCTATGTGATGGATTTAAAAAAGATTAAAATATAATATGGATGACTTATCTAGGATTAATAGTTAAATCCTAAGTCATCCTCGAGCCTTAGGGTCAAAGGGATAAATTATACGATAATCATACACCAATAGGTTCTTGAATATTGCTTCGCCTTTATTCGACCTATCCGGATATCAGGTCACCATTGCTAGATGGTTACATCGATTGGTTCTAGAAGTTATTTCTATGCTACAAGATTAGGTTTGAACCTATGGGGTCACACTCAAAAGAAGTTTTTGATTGATCATGTGGCTGATCAATGATTGAGAATCGTTCAAAGGCTTAATCGTCAATTTCATTGATAGTTAACTTTATGCAAAAATTATAATAAATTAATTCACCAAGTGTTAGTAAATTAATATAGGATTAACTAATAATTAGATTGTTAATTAGCTTAATTTGATTGAGTAAAGAGGATTTGATAAAATCTAATTGAATTAAATTCAGTTAGGTTTGACCCTATTAGGTTATCAGATGACCTAATCGCTAAGGGAGAATTATCTCAAATTTGATCAAAACTTTAGTTCAATCAATTTTTAATTTGATTAAAATTTGATTAAAATTTATGAACCAAATTAGATTAGATTTTATATATTTTATTTGGGCTAAACCAGATGTGATTTGGTTTGGATTCAAATAAGGAAATTAAGAGTCCTTATTGGAATAGGACTCTTCTCCTATGCGCCTCCCACTTTGATGCCATATATCCTCATGCATAAATAGTTTTTGTATGAGGATTTTTTATGATAAAGAGTAATTTTCCTTCTCTATATCACATCCAAATTTAAAGAAAATCTGATATTATATGGTATGTTCAAATCTGATTTGAATTGGATATCATATAGATAATGTTTGACATTATCTACAAAACCTTGCCGCCAACTTATATTTTTTTCTCCTTATGTGTGCAACATTTTGAGGAGATTTTTTATGAGAGATTAGTTAGAGAACTGATTATTGTAAGAAAATATGGGAAGGGGCATCCTATATTCTTTTGGGGTGTAGTTTGGCATGGAATCATGAGAAGGGGTGACATCTTGTAAGAGTCCATGATCTCTAGGACTCTTCACCCTTATTTCTTACACACCTATAAAAAGGGGTTTTTATTTTTGTTTTGAGTGTGTAAGAGAGTAGAGATAGTGCTCTACAAATTGAGGGTCTTGGGGCATGAGTTTTTGGCATGGAAAAATAGAGGAGGGTCCTCTTCTCTTGGGGTGTGCGCAAAAACCAGGTTTCTAGAGTTTTGATCCTTAGGGTTTAGGAAGAGAGAAAAAATAAAAAAACAATTATTTTCCTCTCCATCTTTCTTCCACCTCTTGATCTCCTTTAGAAGTCTATTTTTAACCTTTATAAAGGTTCCAAAAATTTGAAGAAAGGATCCAGATCAACCAAGAAGAAGGTCTTCGCACGAGCTAGCACTCCCGAGAAGACCAATTAGATCAAGGCTTCGAGTGGATTTTTCGTAGAGACTGGATGCATGTGTGGCTGTGAGCAACCAGTGAGAATCTTCTCTACCATATATTTTAATAGTAGTGATCATCGACCCATGCAAAGGTATCAAGTTCTGAACTCAAATTAGAAGTAGATGTGATCTACTGCTCACAAGCATGCATGCTGATTTTATTTTCAATATTTTTTAGATTTTATATACAATATATCATATCATAGATCTTAGAGTAGGTTCATTTGATGATATGATTATATGTATGTTAGATTAATTGGATTAATCTAACTATCTTTAACTGTAATTTATTCAAAAAAATTTTGAAATACATGCATGAAATCATCTACGTTTACCAACAATGGTATCAGAGCCTAGGTTCGTTATGTTGTGATTTATATGTATATTAAATCTAAATTTTAATTTTACTTAGAACTGATATGTAATATTTTGATCTAAATTTAATTAAAGGTTGATCGCACAAACTGACATAAGGTTGTCCTGCTGTATGGTTTACCTCTTACAGTGAAAAAGTTATTCTAGTTTGTGCTGATTATTGATAAAATCTGATTTTATATATTGCATGTGATACTTATAATCTAATTTAGATGTGATCTAAAGTTATAATCAGATTTGATGTAATTTAAATTAGATCTAAATTTATGCATATGTGATATGTGATTAGATTAGATGATCTGATTAGCAAGTACTTGGATTGGGTTGATCACCAGGCCATCCGGTCATATGAGCAAGAAGGATTTAAAGGTCCTCTCTTTTCATTCGATGGGATGCTCTTATGGCGTGCAAGGGTGCCATGTGATTAGATCCCATGAAGAAGAACGTGAAAGGAAGAACTTATTTTTTTATAAAATCCTAGATCTTGAAACCCTAGGTTTGTTGTATGTGATACAAAATTGTATGAAAAGTAAAGCATCTAATTTATATGATTAAAATTATTTTAATCATAAAAAAATAAAATCTTGAATCATAAAAGTTTGAGATATGATCTAAAAGTGTTATGATTGATTTTATTTTAGTGGTATGCAAGAATTTTCAAATTTGAAACTCTTTGAATCGTGCTCACATAATTTCTGAGCTGATCTAGTTTTGAACTGAGTTGACCCAATCTCTTTGTGTAGCCAGCTTAATGTTGATTGAGTCGATCTAGTTTCAGAATAAAAAATTTTTGCATAATATTTATTATAAATTATTTATAAAATAAAAAAATAAAATTATTTCAATCTTAAACCTAAACCTATGTTGATGTTGAACTTAATTGAGAATTAAGTGAAGGATCGATTAGATCTAGAATTGTGGTTTAAGATCTAATGACATTGCATAAAATATGAGAGCGTGGGTTAGCTTAAATTAGGTCCTCTTAATTGGATTAGACCTAAGGCTAGAATCAAAGAGTTAATGGACTAACTAGAGAAATTGATTAAATCTAACCAAATATTGAATTAGTTTAAATCAAGATTTCTCTAGAACCAATATAGTAGTTGTAGATGGTCAAGTCCATATCTTTGATTAGACCAAATGGATCTTGATTATGGCTTAGTGGTTGAACTTGAATCATTAGGTTGATAAAATCGAAACTAATTAACCAATTGGTGTCTAAGGTAAGTTCGGCATTTCGATCGATGGTTTTTAATTGAGAGTGGCTTACCTCACCATTTTGATGATGTCTAAGGCAAGCTTGGCAGACCCTCCCATCGATCTCATTTACCTAGCCAATTTGGTGAATTATATCTTGATTAGACCGTCAAGTGATTCAAGTTGACCCATGCCATTAAAGTTGATCAGTGTGACTGATCTAGGTGCCATTTCAACCAGCATGATCCTAATTTGATTCAATGACTTAGTGAAATCAGTGGGAGGATGGTGGTTTACTGGTTGATCTCTTCTCATCTCTTCTCTAAACTGATTCTTAAATCCTCTAAATTATTAGGTCTATAAAATGAGCTAGTTATGGGGAGAACTAGATCATAGCCTCCCATTAAGGTGAATGATAATGGATCTATTATTTTTGATTGACATTGCAGGCATCATCCATCTGGTGTTCTCTCAGAATGATGGAATTATTATTTATCATATGATGACTCTATTGTACTTTCTGATGATGGTTGGATTGATCGAACCATCCTCGGACCTGATCATTCATTATTTAGAAATACTAAGTAGGTTCATATTAATGGTTTGACCTAATCGAAACTTTTAGTAGAGGCCCATCGCCTACTGAAATAAAATCTGGGGTGAAATTAATTACTAAAAATTATTTGAAGAAATAATTGATTGAGAACCTATCCATAAATGCATATGGGTTGATCGAGCCATCTTCGGGCCTGTGTGCAGTCTGTGTGGATTCTAGTACCTGCTAAGAAATTAAGATAATTCCTCGAATTGGAGGTAGATGCTACCAATTCGTATAAAATAGTGGAAGAACCTTTAGACTAAAGTCTAAATCTTTAGACTTAATTAATTCATAAACATAGAGGTCTTGTATTTTTCTTTCAGTTATGGCTAGATTTTCGTGACTCTATTCACTGTTTGACAGTGACTTATTTATAGGATCCAACTTCGATAGATGGTATTAAAAGTTGTAAATAGTTCTAGAGCACGAAAGGATCCTATATATGATTATGGATCCAGCACCTGAAGTTTTCACTTCCAACACATATGATGTGATCAAAGATACTTATCAGAAGTGGCCAAATGATCGTATCAACATGTGTTGTGTTTTGAGAGCAGCAAAGAACATGATTTTAGTTGTAAATTCGTTGATGTTTAGTGAAAGAAAATCTTTCAAATATTGAAAGAGTTTTTTTTGTACCTCTGAAGATGTGTCTTCAGTGGATAATAATTCTTTGAGAAAGAAAAAAAAAGAAAGGTGCAAAAGAGTCGTACTTGGGCTAATGAGTCCGAATTGACAAAAGAGTTTAAGGTTAATCTAGTCTGATAGAATCCTTTGATCCGAACAGGCTAAGAAAGAAAAATCAACAAAAGATTGCTGGACAAGGTACTTATATGATAACACCTTGTGATTTCTCTATCTATGACACTACCACCTCAGTATTGGATATTGAAAGTCTATACAAATTGTTACAACAACTTCAGATTAGTAGAAAGATTGAAAACAGTAAGAGATTCCTGAACATTAGAGATTTAAGTCATGTTCCAATCCTAGTTTTAGAAATCATCGAGCATATTTTCAATTCTATCAATGTTGTTTTAGTGATTGTCACTATTATCTAATAATTTTTGTGATATCATTATGAATGATGTCAAAATCATGTGGACAACTAAGAAATGGTATTTACGAATAATCACAATCTATTAGTGTATAGTACACAACAATCAAACTCCTAAAATAGATTATGTCCTAGAAGCCTATCTTTGACAGTTTAGGTTCGGTCATTAAGCAAGAATAAGATCAACAGGATAATTTTTATAGTCAATGATTGTGAATCATTGTCAACCTGTTAATCCTATATCCTTAGTAAGATGATTAAGTCACCTTTTGCTGGAAAAAGTGAATAAGCCAATGATATTCTGAGTCTGCTACATACTGATGTATTGAATCTACGAATATATTTACCATAAATTTAGATTATTTAAAATATTCAAATGATTCCATAATAAAGTCAAAAAATAAACTAGAAAGAGTATTGAAACTCTTCGATCAGACCAAAGAAAAATACCCTTCTAGTAAGCTTTTGATATATCTAGAAGAGAATAAGATTCTCTCTTATTAGAATCCACTTTGTTAGATATAGTTCGATCCATGATGGGGTTTGTAAGTCTGTCAGTCTCCTTTTAGGATTATGCGCTTCAGACTCTTATTATGTTCTAAGCTGGATTCTGAATTAATTAGTCGCAATGACTCCATATGAGATATGGATGATAAGTGACATATTTTTATATTTATTATAGATATTTTTGATAATTTATGGTGCTAACATCTTCTTAAAAATCTAATTTCATGAATAAATTATTTTTTTTAAAAAAATAAATAATTTTAAAAAAATATAAAATTAGAACATATTTATGAAAAATAAATATTAATTTAATTTAATAATTTAAGCATCAAAAAGATAAAAAAAATTTAAGAAATTTAATGTATATTTTTTTCAATTTTTCAAAAAAAATTGGAGCAAAAAATTGAGCCAAAATATCCTAAAAAATAAAAAATATTACCTTCAATGCACGGTGTGTGGGGAAATTCAGTGCAGGGGTAAAATGGTAATTTTAAAACTTTTTTTAAATTACTATTTTATAGTGAAAATTATTAATTAATCTAATTAATTAATAAAAATTTATCATACACTAGGATCTAAATATGATATATAGCATGCATGTATTTAAATTTGAAATTCGAATTTGAATAGTAAACACTTTACTGTAATGTGTTCAGAACACAATACCTTTGTGCGGGTAGTAGATTGCCGCAATCTGATCATCGTCGGGAGAGTCTGATCATTGTGATGCAGCCACACAGCATGTATGGCCTCTGCGGATCATCCACATGAAGCTTCCGATCTGATCGACTCCTCACGAGTGCTAGCTCGTTGTAGAGCCCTTTCGATGATCGATGCTGATCAAACTCCTTCGATCGATGTCTGTCGATTCTTTGGATACTCTGGATCATCAACAGACAAGCTTGAGAGGATGTTGAAGATCTCCCTGAAATTTGATGGGCTCACGATACTCGTAGCTCACCTTCTCACTTCCCGAACTCCAGGCTGAAACCCTGAAGAACTCACTGAAACCCTGCGCACACTTTTTCTTTCTTTTCTTTCTTTTTCTCTTGGAAGGATATAGACCTTCACCTTGCACACAAGGATTCCTCACGCCCAGGTTTTCTCTTCAAAATTTTTCTTGCACATGCCCCACTCTTCTCCTCCTTTTAAAACAATGTCAAACGTCTTCTCCACGTGAGAGGATAAAGATGAGTAATTGCACATTTGAATTCAAATCAAATTTTGAATTCAAATGGAAACCAATTTATTCTTATCCACTAAGGACATGAGAAGAGGAGGGCGTGGCTTAATTTGTGCATGAGTGATTTCATGAGAAACATTTTCTCGTGTAATAAATGGGGCATTAAAAGAGGATAAGGTCAAGGCGCTAAGATTGGTTGCTCATTCAAATTCAAACTTTATTTTGAATTTGAATGGCCAACCAATCATCCTTATTCACTCATATGGTGCATTAAAGTAGGGTGTGAGGAGGGCTTTACATGAGGAAAAATTCATGAGAACTTCCTTCTCGTGAATTCAAATGGGCGCAGTGGAAGTGAGGTGGCGCTGGGAGAATAGGTCAAGGTGGTTTCATTATTTAAACCAACCTAATTGAACCAAATAAGTTAGGCCCAATTAGACTAATTTAAACCCAACTAAATTAGGCTTAATTAGGCTCAATAAAATCTTAATCAAATCAAGAATCGTTTAAGCCCAACCCCTGATCAAATCAGAGACCAAACCATCTTGACGATTAGGTCAACTCTTAACCTAATTGGGTCAAACCCAACTGAATCCAATTCAATTGGACTTGATCCAAAGATAATTACTCAATCAAATTGAGTAAATTAGCAATCAAATCACTAATTAAACCTCTCATAAATATTGAGTCCAAATTCAATGGGTAATCGGGCATCAGAATTCATCGATATGTAACACTGATCGAAGAGTCCCAAACCAGTAGGACTCTTGACCCCAGTACCCAAAATGTATGGGACTCATGATCAGAGAATCTTGATTCTCGAACATAGAGTCCCAGACACGTAGGACTTATAGTCTACGAGCATTAGGACTCTTCATCAGCCATCAGATCAGATAGGAACCTCTAATGTGTGTGACCCCGCAGGTTCGAACCTAAGTCGGTAGCACAGGAACCAATTCCTGTACTAATCGAAGTGACCATCTAGCAATGGTACCTGATGACTGGATAGGTCAAATAGTCACAATCGTAACACTCAGAACCTACATGAATATGGTTACTGTATAATTCATCCTTATGACCTCTGTGTTTAGGATGAGTCAGGGTTAAACTGTCAACCCTGATTAGATCATCCGAATCGTGCTCAACTCAAACAGTCCTGTGACTCCTCACAAAGACTACCCTGACCAAGGTTTTGCTAAATTGAAACACGACTGTATACAGCTCCTAAACTGGAGTGGTCAATCCCATCTTGACACACGCACCGATAAGTCAAGTACTTGACTACATCTAGCAGTCTTCCGTCACTGAATTAGAAATTCAGGTAGTCCAGTGCCTAAGTATAGTGAGTTGCTTGCAAGTCACCGTGACGGTCTCAGGTCAGAGGGATATTTATACCCATATTCTATCGGAGCAAATCTTGACAGCAGAAATAGCTCCGGAGTTGGTCACGTTCAGTAAAGATGTACCCTTACATCTCACCTGTATGCCATACCAGTATCTCCACACTCATTGGTTAAGAGGACAACCAACTTATATGGCACACAATGACCTATGCTTGATAAACATTGTCGTCCTTAGTAACAACATATCATTTGGTCGTGAACAGATTTAAGGACTAAACGACAAATCCTTCTTTGTCGAGTCTAAATAGTCCTAAGGACTTCACCACAACATAGGAGTTCATTAGAAGATGAAATATTTTGTGATGAAAAATACCAAAATAATTTTTATTAATTCATAATTCATGTACATATACAAAAATGAGCACAACCGTCAACAGACTGACGATTGACTTTGGGACACTATTCTCAACAATCTCCCACTTGGCCTAAAGCCAATCGGTGCAGTATCTAATACCCATCTTCGACTTGTAGTCGTCGAACTCCTTCATTGCAATGGCTTTAGTGAATGGGTCAGTCAAGTTCTCCTTTCCGTCGATCTTCTGAAGGTCGACGTCACCTCGATCAATAATTTTCTGGATGAGATGGTAGCGGTGCAAAATATGCTTCGTTCGCTGGTGTGCCTTCGGTTCCTTCGCCTGAGCAATGGCTCCAGAGCTGTCACAGTAGAGTAGAACTGGACCAACAAGGGAGGGTGCTACTCCGAGCTCGATGATGAACTTCCTCAGCCACACCGCTTCTTTAGCAGCATCTGATGCAGCGACATACTCCACCTCGCAAACTGAATCAGCCACAGTGTGTTGCTTGAAACTCTTCCAGTAGATAGTCCCACCATTAAGGATAAAAATAAATTCCGACACACTTTTACTGTCATCGTGATCAGACTGAAAACTAGAGTCTGTAAACCCTATAAGTCTCAAGTTTGATTCACCATAAACAAGCCACTGGTCCTTAGTATTTCTTAAATACTTCAGGATGGTTTTAAAAACCTTCCAGTGATTCTCCCCTGGATCAGATTGGTATCTACTCACTACCCCTAGTGAGTATGCCACATCTGGTCGTGTACATATCATGGCGTACATGATAGATCCCACTGTCGAAGTATATGGAATCCTACCCATACGCTCTCTCTCTTGAGGTGTTGTCGGACAATCTCTCTTCGAGAGAGAAATTCCTTGGCCTATCGGTAGATAGCCTTTTTTGGAATTCTCCATGTTGAACCTCTTCAGCATAGTATCTATGTATGTAGACTGGGATAAACCAAGCAACATTTTAGATCTATCCCTATAGATCCTCATCCTTAGGATGTAGGAAGCTTCTCCCAAATCCTTCATGGAGAATTGTGACGACAGCCAAATCTTTATTCCCTGTAATACAGGGATATCATTCCTGATTAAGAGAATATCATCCACATACAATACAAGAAATATCACTACTGGACCATTAGCCCACTTATAAATGCAGGGCTCTTCTCCGTTCTTAACGAAGCCATACGTCTTGATCGTCCTATCAAAATATATGTTCCAACTCCAGGATGCGTGCTTAAGTCCATAAATGGACCTCTGTAGTCTGCACACCTTAGACTCATCTGTGGATGTGAATCCTTCAGGTTGTATCATATACACCTCTTCATCCAGCTCTCCATTTAGGAAAGCTGTCTTCACATCCATCTGTCAGATTTCATAGTCCAGATGGGCAGCTATCGCAAGCATAATCTGAATGAATTTGAGCATTTCCACAGGAGAAAATGTCTCATCATAGTCTATACCATAACGTTGATGATATCCCTTGGCAATCAGACAGACTTTATAGGTTTTCACCTTTTCGTCTGCGCCCCTCTTCCTCTTGAAGACCCACTTACACCCTATGGATATTACTCCTTCAGGTGGGTCAACCAATGTCCACACATCGTTGACCTTCATGGACTCCATTTTGGATTTCATGGCCTCTAGCCATTTCTCAGAGTCGAATCTCTGCATTGCATCCATGTAGGTGATCGGATCCTCATCGTTTTCATCATGTTCGATAGGATCGTCATCCCGGATGAAGAAACCATAGTATCTGTCCGATTGACGTGGTACTCTACCAGATCGCCTTAAGGGTGCATCAACAATGGGCTCCGAATTTGGTCTAACCAAATTCGGTTCAGGTTCAGCTACTTGTGTCGGTTTTTCCACCTGTCGAACTTCGTCAAGTTCGACCTTAGAGGCAACAGTCCCTTCACCAAGGAACTCTTTTTTCAAAAAGATTGCCTTAAGGCCGACAAACACCTTTTGCTCATCAGTCAGGTAGAAATAATATCCTTTGGTCTCTTTTGGGTACCCTATAAAATTACACTTGTCAGACCTAGATCCAAGCTTGTCCGTAATTAAACGTTTAACATAAGCCGGACACCCCCAAACCCTAAGGTGCGAGAGTACTGGCTTACGTCCTATCCATATCTCATATGGCATTTTGGTTACAGACTTACTCGAAACCCTATTTAGAAGGTAACAAGCTGATTTGAGCGCATATCCCCAAAGGAAGATCAGCAGACCAGCAAACCCCATCATGGATCGAACCATATCCAATAAGGTCCGATTCCTCCTTTCAGACACACCATTATGCTGTGGTGTTCTAGGAGGTGTCCACTGAGAGAGAATCCCATTCTCTCCAAGATATGTCAGAAAATCATTAGAAAAGTATTCACCTCTTTGATCAGATCAAAGAGTTTTAATACACTTTTCAGTTTGTTTTTCTACCTTATTTTGGAATAGTTTGAACATTTCAAATGACTCCGACTTATGCTTCATTAAATAGACATACCCATACCTCGATAGGTCATCTATGAAAGTTATGAAGTAGAAATATCCACCTCTTGCACTTGAGCTCATGGGTCCACATACATCAGAATGTATGAGATCCAAGAGTTCACGGGCTCGCTAACCTTTTCTAGTAAAAGGTGACTTGGTCATTTTACCAAGAAGATAGGACTCACAGGTTGGAAGTGATTCACAATCACCTACTTCAAGAATTTTTTCTTGAGCCAACCTGTTTATCCTGTTCTTATTGATATGACCTAGCCTACAGTGCCAAAGGTACACTTCTGACATATTATCTATTCTAGGGCATTTATCGGAGGTTTGAACCATATTAACAGGTTGTGATAGAAAGTAAATTTCATTATTAAGTTATCCAACAAACATTGTAACACCATTCAAAATGATATTGTAAATATTTTCTTTTATTAAAAATTGATAACCGTACATGGCCAAAAGGCCTATAGAAATAATATTTAATAAAAAACTTGGACAATAGTGACATTCACTCAGAATTATATTTTGAGAATTGATTATAAGGTTCATGATTCCTAATGCTAGAACTGAAATTTTGCTTCCATCTCCAACATTCAGGAACCTCTCGCCTTCATCAAATCTCCTACTGACCTGCAGACCCTGCATCAAATTGCAAATGTGATAAAGGCTTTCGGTATCCAATACCCAGGCAGTAGTATCACAAATAGAAAAGTTGTAAGGTGTTATCATATAAGTACCTTGCTTCTTCTTTGGCCTGTTCAGGTCCAGTGAGGCAATATATAGAGGACAGTTCCTCTTCAGTGCCCCTGCTTCTTGCAAAAGAAGCACTCCGCCTGGCTCTGGTCGGGCTTGCGCTTCTTGGTCTGACCCTGTGTAGACATCCCAGCATGCAGCTGCACCTTCTTATTCTTCTTTTTCTTATTCTTCTTCCCTTTCTTAAAGAGTCAATGACCAGAAGAAAATCCTCCCACAACATTCACCGACTCCTTATGGAGCTAGTGATCCTTCTCAAAGTTCTGCAGCAACCCCAACAAGCCGTGGTAGTTCACTGTAGGCTTTGTCATTCGAAAATGAGTAAGGAAGGGAAGGAAAGACTTGGGCAGAGAATTAAGGATCGCATCCTTACCGAGCTACTCGTGCAGGAGAAAACCCAGTTTACTTAGGTGCTCAATCATTTCAATCATGTACAGTACATGATCAATGACTGAGGCTCCATCCCTCATCCGAGCATTGAAAATGGCACAACTAGTTTTGTGCCTTTCAACATCGTCAGGTGTGTCAAAAGAGTCGTTCAACATTTGAAGCATCTCCTATGGTTGGGCGTTCTCGAACCTGCGGCTGAACTCATCATTCATTGCCGCTAGCATAATACACCGGACAGTGGTGCGGTCGTTGAGCCACTTCTGGTAAGTGTCTCGGACCATCCCTCTAGCATTCAGGGCTGGCTCTTCAGGTGCCGGATCCGTTACTACATAAAAGATCCGCTCATGCTCAAGGATGATTTTTAATTTTCAATACCAGCTATCGAAATTAGGTCCCATGAGCTTGTCATTATCTAATAATGATCAGAGCGACAGGGTAGTGGCCATAGCTGCATAAAGAAAAACCAGACCTATATTAGTATATAAATTATTAATACTAAAGACTTAGACTTTAGTCTAAAGTTTCTCCCAGTATTTTTACGAATTGGTAGCCTCAACCTCCAATTCAAGAAATTACTTTAATTCCTTAGTGGGTACTAGAATCCACACAGACTACACACGAGCCCAACTTTGGTTGGTCAACCCATGTGCATCTATGGGTAGGTTCATAACCAGTTGTTTCTCTAAACAATTTCTAGTAATTAATTTTGCCCCAGAATCTAATCAGTAGGCTTTGGCCTCCACTGAAAAAATCTGGTTAGGTCCAACCATTAACATGATTTGATTTGGTGAATTGGATCGATAAATGATCAAGCCCGACTTTGGCCGGCCAACCTGACCACCATCAGAAAGACTCAAACCAAATTATCATATTATGAATGATAATTTCATTAGTCAATAAGCACCAGGCCTTTAGGCCTCCAATGATTATTAAACTAAAGGACTCATTATCACTCACTTAATAGGATGCTATGATTTAGTTATCAATATAACTTAATCATTTTTAGGGACCTAATAATTTTTGAGAATTTTATTAAAGAATCAAAGAGAAGAAAATATCTAGCCAATTTCAATCCTCCCACTGACTTCATCAAGTTAGATTAAAAAGAATTTAATTAAAGCCGGCATTAGGAGCACCTAAATCAGTCACACTGATTTACCTAATGACATGGGTGAGCCCTAATCACCAAGTGATCTAATCAAAACCTAATTCACCAGGTTGGCCAGGTAAGTGAGATCAGTGGTGGGAATAAGCCATTAACTCGTCAGAGAATGAATCACTGCGAGTAGCTCCCGCTTAAAAACCACTGGTCAAACTGCCAAACTTATCTTAGACACCAACCAGTTCATTAGTTTTAATTTGATCAACTTAGTAAATAGGGTTCCACCACGTAGCCATGAATTAAGTCCATCTTGGTCTAGTTAAAGACATGGACCCATTAAACTACAACTATTGGAGTCGAGTCTAGAGTATCCTTGACCTAATCTAATTCAACTTTTGATTAGATTTGACCAATTACTCTAATTTAGTCCATTTCTTTAAGCTAACCTTAGGTCTAACCCAATTATGGACCAAATCCATCTAACCCATTGACCCACAAGTTTATGCAATTGTCTTAGGTCTTAATTCACAATTCTAGACCTACTAGACAACACTTAATTCTTTTAATTAAGTATTTGGGCTGATAGGTCAGGGTTTGGCATTTCAAAAATAATTTTTAAATTTAAAAGGTTTTATTTTTTGTTCACCAAATATGTTGACTCATTTCACAAATAGATCAGCATATTTCATAAATAGCAATCCTATTGCTAATTACATAACAGAAAATAACTTAATCAAAATAAATCATGAATATTTCTTTCGCTACTTCATCTGCATGAGATATAATTGTTGGGAATAGTGTCCCAAAGCCAATTGTCAGCCTGTTGACGGTTGTGCTCATTTTTGTATTTGTACATGAATTATGAATTAATAAAAATTATTTTAGTATTTTTCATTATAAAATGTTTCATCTTCTAATGAACTCCTATGTTGTGGTGAAGTCCTTAGGACTATTTAGACTCGACAAAGGAGGATTTGTCGTTTAGTCCTTAAATCTGTTCGCGACCAAATGATATGTTGTTACCAAGGATGACAACGTTTATCAAGCATAGGTCGTTGTGTGCCATATAGGTTGGTTGTTCTCTTAACCAATGAGTGTGGAGATACTGGTATGGCATACAGGTGAGATGTAAGGGTACATCTGCACTGAACGTGACTGACTCCGGAGCTATTTCTGCTGTCAAGATTTGCTCCGATGGAATATGGGTATAACTATCCCTCCGACCTGAGACCGCCATGGTGACTTGCAAGCAACTCACTGCACTTAGGCACTGGACTACCTAAATTTTTAATTCAGTGACGGAAGGTGGCTGGGTGTAGTCAAGTACTTGACTTGTCGGTGCATGTGTCAAGATGGGATTGACCACTCCAGTTTAGGAGCTGTGTACAGTCGTGTTTCAATTTAGCAAAACCTTGACCAGGATAGTCCTTGTGAGGAGTCACAAGACTGTTTGAGTTGAGCACGATTCGGATGATCTGATCAGGGTTGACAGTTTAACCCTGAGTCATCATAAACACAGGGGTCAAAAGGATGAATTATATAGTAACCATATTCATGTAGGTTCTGAGTGTTGCGATTGCGACTCTTCGATCTATCCAGATGTCGGGTACCATTGCTAGACAGTCACTTCAATTAGTATAGGAATTGATTCATATGCTACTGGCTTAGGTTCGAACCTACGGGATCACACACATTAGAGGTTCCTATCTGATCTGATGGCTGATGTAGAATCCTACATGTTTGAGACTTGGTGATCGAGAATTAGGATTCTCTGATCATGAGTTCCACACATTATGGGTACCGGGGATAAGAGTCCCACTGGTTGGGACTTTTTGATCTGGATTACATATCTATGAATTCTGATGCCCGATTGCCCATCGGATTTGAACTTAGTATTTATGAGAGGTTTAATTAGTGATTTGATCGCTAATTAACTCTATTTGATTGAGTAATTATTTTTGGATCAAGTCCAATTGAATTGGATTCAGTTGGGTTTGACCCGATTAGGTTAAGAGTTGACCTAATCGTCGAGATGGTTTGGTCCCTGATTTGATCAGGGGTTGGGCTTAGTCAATTTCTGATTTGATTAAGATTTTATTGAGCCTAATTAAGCCTAATTTAGTTGGATTTAAATTAATCTAATTGGACCTAACTTATTTGATTCAATTAGGTTGGTTTAAATAATTAAACCACCTTGACCCAATCTCCATGCACCACCTCACTTCCATTGCACCCATTTGAATTCATGAGAAGGAACTTCTCATCAATTTTTTTCTCACACCAAGCCCTTCTCCATGCCCCACTTTAATATGCCAAATAAATGGATAAGGATGATTGGTTGGCCATTCAAATTCAAAATAAAGTTTGAATTTGAATGGGCAATCAATCTTTGCACCTTATCCCTTTTTTTACGTCCTATTTATTACATGAGAAAAAGTTTCTCATGAAATCACTCCATGCACAATTTAAGCCACGTCTCATGCATTTAGTGGATAAGGGATTAGTTGGTGTCCATTTGAATTCAAAATTTGATTTGAATTCAAATGTGCAATTGCTCATCTTTATCCTTTCTTTTGGATAAGATGTTTGACGTTGTTATAAAAGGAGGAGAAGAGTGGGGCGTGCAAGAAGAAGATTTTTGGAGAAAAATTTTGGGGCATGAGAAGTCTTGTGCATGAGAAGGAAGTCCATATCCTTCCAAAAGAAAAAGAAAAAAAAGTGGGTGCAAGGTTTTCGGTGAGTTCCCTAGAGTTTTATCCTGGGGTTTGGGAAGTGAGAAAGTGAGCTACGAGTATCGTGAGCCCACAAAATCTTAGGAAGATCTTCAACATCCTCTCAAGCATGTCTGTTGATGATCTGAAGCATCCAAAAAATCGACAGACATCGATCGAAGGAGTTCGATCAGCATCGACTGTCAAAAGGGCCCTACAACGAGCTAGCACTCGTAAGGAGTCGATCAGATCGGGTGCTTCGTGTGGACGATCCACAGAGGTCAGACATGCTGTGTGGCTGTATCGCGATGATCAGACTCTCCTGATGGTGATTAGATTGCGGTGATCTACTACCCGCACAAAGGTATTGTGTTCTGAACACAATACAGTAAAGTGTTTACTGTTCGAATTTGAATTTCAAATTTAAATGAATGCATGCTATATATCATATTTAGATTCTAGTGTAGGATAAATTTATGTTAATTAATTAGATTAATTAATAATTTTCACTGTAAAATCATGATTTTAAAAAAGTTTTAAAATTACTATTTTACCCCTGCACTGAATTTCCCCACAAATGGTGCGGGTTTTTAGATATGATATATATTTGCATGCGTAGATTAAGTTGTAATCTAAAAGTTTAAATTTAAAATTTAAAATTTAAAAATTTAAATTTAAATTTTGAAAGTTGTTCGAAATTCAAAAATTTGAAATTCAAAATTTGAAATTTGAAATTCAAAACTCAAAATTTAAAAATTTGAAATTCAAAATTTAAAATTTAAAATTTGAAATTTGGTTGAAATTTCAAATTTAAAATTCAAAATTTAAAATTCAAAATTTGAAATTCAAAATTTAAAATTCAAAATTTTGAAATTTGAAATTTGAAATTTGAAATTTGTTTGAAATTTGAAATTTAAAATTTAAAATTTAAAATTTAAAATTTGAAATTTGAAATTTAAATTTTGAAATTGATATATTTAGATATACTTGATCCAAGTAGCAAGTAATCGAATGGGTTGGTTGCCATGGCCGTCCGATCATAGGAGAAAAACAGGGTTTAAAGGCCCTCTCCTCCCATTCGATGGGATCTCCTATGGCGGTAGGAGTGCCGCTGTAATTATATCTCATGCAGATGAAGCAGTGAAAAGAATTAATTGTAAAGGTTCAATTATGAAATTTATCATGAATGTGTTAGATTAGATCTAAAAGAATATTCATGATTTATTTTGATTGAGTTATTTTCTGTTATGTAATTAGCAATAGGATTGCTATTTATGAAATGTGCTGATCTATTTGTGAAATGAGTCAACATATTTGGTGAACAGAAAATAAAACCTTTCAAATTTGAAAATTATTTTCGAAATGCCAAACCCTGAACCATCAGTCCAAATACTTAATTAAAAGAATTAAGTGTTGTCTAGTAGGTCTAGAATTGTGAATTAAGACCTAAGACAATTGCATAAACTTGTGGGTCAATGGATTAGACTGATTAGGTCCATAATTGGGTTAGTCCTAAGGTTAGCTTAAAGAAATGGACTAAATTAGAGTAATTGATCAAATCTAATCAAAAGTTGAATTAGATTAGGTCAAGGATACTCTAGACTCAACTCCAATAGTTGTAGTTGAATGGGTCCATGTCTTTAACTAGACCAAGATGGACTTAATTCATGGCTACACGGTAGAACACTATTTACTAAGTTGATCAAATTAAAACTAATGAACCGGTTGGTATCTAAGGTAAGTTTGGCAGTTTGACCAGTGGTTTTTAAGCGGGAGCTACTCGCAGTGATTTGATCTCTGACGAGTTAATGGCTTATCCCCACCACTGATCTCACTTACCTGGCCAACTGGTGAATTAGATTTTGATTAGATCACTTGGTGATTAGGGCTCACTCATGTCATTATGATGCAGGACAATCATAAAAAAAAAAATCAATCCTAATAATCAAGCTCTCTTCTGTTCATCAACAACAAATCACGTCCGGCCAGGGGCTCATTATTCTCAGGACAGACAGTATAGTTGCCTATACTCTGCTCAGGAGGCATGATTGATTGATACAAGACTAAAGCGAGATCAATCTAAATGATACAGACGAATGCCATTCAAGAGATCAGTAAACAATTAGCAATAAAAAATTTCATAAACAGATAGCAGAAATTAAACATGCTCACGAGTAAATGCAAAAAAAGAAATAAGAATGGAATGAGAGAAAATAAAATATTAAACCCATGAGAAAATCTAAGAAGATGATAAGAATCTAGATCGTGATAGTTAAGAAACTACTCTGATTAGGGCTCTTAATCTTTTAACCAAATAGATCCATCGATAAAGAACTAGGTCTTTACCAACATTGGATTAAAAAATAAATAAAGATCAACTGTTAAGAAACGAAGGTCCTTGACAGCATATGATCTGTAGAATAAGAAATCACTCCTTCTCTCAGCACGACAGATAAAAATTCTGGAGGAGACAGATCTTCTCTTGACGGAATAGGCTTGCGTGGGTAGATGGTGGAGTCGATCAGAGTCGCAGGAATACTAAATCTTAAGTAGAAGGAATAAGATAGAAAGTGGGCCTCACACCCTCCCCTTGTTGGGTGATTTTGGATCTCACACCCTCTCCCTCTCAGAGCGATTGACACAAGTATTTGTGGAGTTTGTAAAATCATTCATTATTTTTTTTCATGGAAGATACAAGGATTTATATCGGACTCTAAGGGTCCTGTTTGTTTAGGAATCTCTTATCTTTACAAGGAAGAAATCAATCCTCCACAAAAAAAGTAAAGCATTATAATCTACCATAGGAAAGAAATCAGCCTTCAACAAAATAAGTAAGTAGCCAAGAACTCTTAAGAAATTCTAAGGAAGAAATGGAACTCCATATGGGTGCTTGATGCTTGACACAACTTGGCATGAGCAAGGCACATGTTGGCATGCATATTTCTTCTCTTGGCATGTGGAGAGTGGTGGCTCCAAAGGTGACGTGGACAAATCCAAGTATGGCCCTATGGACCCAAAGCCAAATGCATTAAAAATTTATTGACTGAAAATAAATAACTGAAGTAGAATCAATTTAATGAGGCTTCTTCGATCCAAATCGAACTTAAATCATGTTGCCGATTTTTGATGGCTCTGGTGTCCGCACCAATTCTCCCGGGCTGGGGAAAACTCGACCCTGTCGAGTGTGGATCGATTCCGCTCTAGTGACGCTCAAGTAGATCGGGATCAATGCATTACAGCTCTTCTCGAGTGATCCAGGTATCTTCAGACTCCGATCGACCTCGCCATCTGACCAGATACCACTGATAGCCTCGACTTTGGGTGGAAAGGATCTGGTCATCCAAAATTCTCTCAATCTGATCATGTTTTGCTGACATTTTGGCTGGTGGACACTTAGGGATAGGTTCGCTCTCAAAGGTTGGTTCAGGCTCAAATGGCTCACTAGGTATCCGAGTTGATTTTTTATAGGCGACAAGATCTGTAATGTTAAAAGTAGAGCTAATTCCGAAATCAGAAGGTAGGTCCACAACATACGCATTTGATCCGATTTTCTTTATGATCTTAAACAGACCTGCTCCTCGAGCATGTAACTTCTTCATGATTCCAGAGGAAAACTGTTCAGGCCTCAATCGAACCATCACATAGTCTCCCTCTGCAAACTTTTGAACACGTCGATGAGAATCTGCATTCTGTTTATAAACTTTATTACTCATACTAATTTTTTTACTGATCTCTTTATGCAGACTCTTGACCTGCTGTGCAAATGACTCTGTAGATTTAGAAATCCTAGCATGCATGGGTAGTGGGATGAGGTCATTGGTTTTCTAGATTGATATCCATGAACTACTTCAAAAGGACTCATGCCAATGGACCTATTAACAGAGCTATTATATGCAAATTCGGCTCGGGGTAGCAAAAGATTTCAGTTACCCATATGTTCTCCAATCAAGCAACGCAAAAGATTTTCAAGACTCCTATTAACCACTTCGGTCTGACCGTCTGTTTGTGGATGATAAGCAGAAGAAAACTTTAGTTTTGTGCCTAAAAGGTGCCATAGGATTTTCCAAAAATAGCTCATAAATCTAACATCCCTATCAGAAACAATGGTTTTAGGCAATCCATGTAGTCTAACAATCTCATCAAAGTATATCCTTGCAACTTTCGATGCATCAAATATTTGGCAACAGGGCAAGAAATGGGCCATTTTTGAAAATCTATCTACAACCACTAGAATAGAATCATGCTTCCTAGCTGTCCTAGGTAATCCCAAAACAAAATCCATACTAACATCTTGCCAAGGACAGTCTGGTATAGGTAAGGGTGTATATAAGCCAGTGTTTTATTTTCTCTGCTTGGCCACGGCACATGTTCGCATTGGGCAACAATTCGGACGACATTTCTTTTCAAGCTTGGCCAAAAGAACTAGGCTTCTACCAACTCTATAGTTTTATTCCTACCAAAGTGTCCAGCTAATCCTCCAGCATGTAATTCCCAAACTAAAAGATCTTTTAAAGATGTACGAGGGATACACAGCCTAGTTTCTCTAAATAGGTAACCATCCTGAAGGGTATATTCACTACGTTCTCTAGATGGCCCCTTACGTAAAGCGGTAAGTATGTCACCAAAATCTGGACACTCCTCATAATTTTCTTTAACCTTATCAAAACCAACAACTTCTATAATAACGGTGGACAGCAAAGTATGACGACGACTCAAGGCATCAGCAGCACGATTCTTTATACCTGTACGGTATTTCAAAACAAAAGTATAGGCTTACAAAAACTCGACCCACCTACCGTGTCTATGATTCAATTTTTTTTGAGAATTTAGGAATCTAAGGGCCTCATGGTTAGAGTACAAAACAAATTCTTGTGGTAGTAGGTAATGCCTCCAATATCTTAAAGCTTGAATTACCGCATAAAACTCTTTATCATAGGTAGAATACTTGAGTTTAGAATCGTTAAGTTTCTCGCTAAAGTATGCTACCGGATGACCTTCTTGACTAAGGACACCACCAATCCCAACTCCTGATGCATCGCACACTACTTCAAAAATCTTAAAAAAATCAGGAAGACGTAAGATTGGGGCATGAGTCATCTTGTTCTTAATGTCTAGAAAGGCTCTATTGGCTGCCCTAGTCCATTCAAAATTTTTCTTTCTAATGCAGTCAGTGATGGAGCGACTATGGTGCTAAACCCTTTTATGAACCTATGATAAAAGGTTGCTAATCCATGAAAACTCCGCACGTCATGCACACTCTTGGGCACCGACCACTCAACTATTGCTCTAATCTTTTCAAGATCAACAGATACACCATTGGGGGTAACAACAAAACCTAAAAAGATGATATGGTCTGTCATAAAAGCGCACTTCTTAGGATTAGCATACAAGCTTTCTGTTTTAAGAACTTGACACACTCTTTGGAGGTGATCTAAATGGTCTTCCCTAGTTCGACTATAGATCAAAATATCATCAAAATATACAACTACAAATACTCCTATAAATGGTCATAGTACTTGGGTCGTCAACCTCATGAAGGTACTAGGGCCATTAGATAATCCAAATGGCATCACCATCCACTCATATAAACCATTTTTTATCTTGAAAGCAGTTTTCCACTCATCTCCCGGTCTAATCCTTACTTGATGGTAACCACTCTTAAGATCGATCTTAGAAAAGATAGTGGATCCGGCCATCATATCTAACATGTCATCTAACCTAGGGATGGGAAAGCGGTACTTAATGATGATCTTGTTAATGGCACGGCTATCTATGCACATCCTCCATGCACCATCCTTCTTTGGAGTCAGTAGTGCAGGAACCGCACAAGGACTCAAACTCTCCCTCACAAATCTTTTTTTTATCAGCTCTCCAACTTGTCTTTGTAGCTCGGCATGCTCATTAGGGTTCAACCTATAGTGGGGCAAGTTGGGTAGGGTAGATCCAAGAACTAAATCAATGGCATGTTGAATGTTTCTCATAGGCAGTAAGTAATCTGGAAGATCATCAGGAAAGACATCATGAAACTCAGTAAGAAGGCTAGCTACTTCCTTAGGATAATCCACCTTAGAATCCTCATGAACTTCTTTAGCAACAAGCATCCAAACTGGTGATCCTTCACTCATGGTCGTCTCTAATTCTTTAGCACCTATCAGATTGAGGCTTTTCTTCTTAAGATTTTCTTTTGGTTCATCGCCTATCTTTCTATTAGTAGCCTTAGGTGGGGAAGGATTAATCGTGATCTTCTTACCTTGATGAGTAAAGCTACAGAAGTTGGTACGGCCATAAATCGTAACATCATTGTCGAATAGCCAAAGCCGACCTAATATGATACTTTCGACTTCCATGGGTAAGATATCGCACCACACATGATCCTGATAGGAATGAAGTTGGATGGGCACATGGCATCTAAATTTGATGGGAATAGAGGAGGAATCAATCCAAGACACACGGTATGGACTGGGATGATCTACAGGAGTTAATTCTAATCGCTTAACCGTGTCGGTGGAGATGATGTTGATACAGCTACCGCTATCAATGATCACCTTACAAATTTTATCGCCAAATTTTATGAAGGTATGGAAAATAGAGGTCCTACGCCAGTCTTCACTTTCCTTAGTTTAGGCTAGGACATACCTAACGACTCCAAGCCTAAGGTTTGACTCAGGTGTGGCATAACCTAGGATGTCCTCAGTACTCTCAAATTGCTCGGCTAAATCTGGATCAGCTTCATAAACTTTTTCCTCAATATTTTCTAGAGTTTCTCCTTCTAATTCTTCTATGAATAATGATCGGTTGGGGCATTGTGCAGCAAAGTGACCGTAACCATGGCACTTGAAGCAATGAGATCGAGAACTACTTCCTTTTGATAACTCTCCTATAGCTCTTTTTTCTTTATCTTCTTTTCTCCCAATAGGATTTGTAAGTGGAGGTCCGTTACTAGGAGTTTGATTAATATTAGGTCTCGATCCAGAAGGGATTACTCGGTTGGGTTCAGGACGACGGGGAGTCGAATATCTAGAAAATCTTTTAAAATCTAAGGCAAGTTGATAAGCTTGTTCCAACATGGTTACCTCTCACAGAAAGAGCTCACGTTGAATATCCTCTTGTAATCCAGCTCTAAATCTAGATAAGGTAACAACTCTATCTTCGGCTACTCCACATCTCATGAGGTATTCATCAAATCTTATGATATACTCGGTGACTGATCTATTCTCTTGAGTAAGCCTCTGCCATTGATCTAAAAGTCTTTGTTGGTAAGAGGTGGGGAGGTACTTCTCTCTGAGTTTTTCTTTCATCTCATCCTAGATTTCTATCGAATCTTGTCTTCTCTGATTGAGAAGATGCTCAACGCTTTCCCAATAAAGTCGGGCTTGCCTCACTAATTTCATCCTAGCAAACCTAACTCTCCTTGCTTCAGACATTTTGTACCATCCAAAATAGTGGTCCATACCTGATTTCCAATCTAGGAACTCTCTCGGATCTAGACAACCATCAAAACTTGAGGCTTCGACTTTCACATTCCTAAGAATATGCTCATCTTGATCAAACTGGTTATGGTGCAGGCATGCCCCTATAGGTCGATCAAGTTCTAGATTCCTACCTCTTTGTCCTATAGGTAGTCGGGGAGACTCAGGTTTAGGTTGTTTCTGCCTAGTTTCTTCTAATACCACTATTCTCTCATCCATGGCTTTCATAAAATTTTTCATGTCATCAAACTTTTCAGTCAGAGCATTAATGATGGCTGCTATATTGGGATCCATATTGGTGTTGGGTGGGGAAGTAGGATGTTGGTACCAGGTATCTGATCTAGTGGTCATGCAACTCTAAGATGCAGAAATAAGATGCAATAAAAATTAAAATGCTTGAAAGTAAAGTATAAAATTTAGAGTGCGAAAATTTAACTTGCAGAAATTTAAATTGCTGAATTTAAACTAAAGCCCTAATCAACCGGCTTTGATACCAAATTGATGCGGGACAATCCTAAAAAAAGAAAATCAATCTTAATAATCAAGCTCTCTTCTGTTCATCAACAACAAATCACGTCCGGCCAGGGGCTCATTATTCCCAGGACAAACAGTATAGTTGCTTATACTCTGCTCAGGAGGCATGATTGATTGATACGAGACTAAAGTGAGATCAATCTAAATGATACAGACGAATGCCATTCGAGATATTAGTAAATAATTAACAATAGAAAATTTTATAAACAGATAGCAGAAATTAAACATGCTCACGAGTAAATGCAAAAAAAAAAATAAGAATGGAACGAGAAAAAATAAAATATTAAACCCATGAGAAAATTCAAGAAGATGATAAGAATTCGGATCATTATAGTAAAGAAACTACTCTGATTAGGGCTCTTAATCTTTTAACCAAACAGATCCATCGATAAAGAACTAGGTCTTTACCAACATCGGATTAAAAAAAAATCAAAGATCAACTGTTAAGGAACGAAGGTCCTTGACAGCATATGATCTGTAGAATAAGAAATCACTCCTTCTCTCAGCACGACAGATGAAAATTTTGGAGGAGACAGATCTTCTCTTGATGGAATAGGCTTGCATGGGTAGATGGTGGAGTCGATCAGAGTCGCAGGAACACTGAATCTTAAGTAGAAGGAATAGGATAGAAAGTGGGCCTCACACCCTCCCCTTGTGGGGCAATTTTGGGTCTCACACCCTCTCCCTCTTGGAGCGATTAACACAAGTATTTGTGGAGTTTATAAAATCATTCATTGTTTTCTTTCATGGAAGATACAAGGATTTATATAGGACTCTAAGGGTCCTATTTTTTTAGGAATCTCTTAACTTTACAAGGAAGAAATCAACCCTCCACAAAAAAGTAAAGCATTATAATCTACTATAGAAAAGAAATCAGCCTTCAACAAAATAAGTAAGTAGCCAAGAACTTTTAAGGAATTCTAAGGAAGAAATGGAACTCCATGTGGGTGTTTGATGCTTGACACAACTTGGCATGAGCAAGGCACATGCTGGCATGCATATTTCTTCTCTTGGCATGTGGAGAGTGATGGCTCCAAAGGTGATGTGGACAAATCCAAGTATGGCCCTATGGACCCAAAGCCAAATGCATTAAAAATTTATTGACTGAAAATAAATAACTGAAGTAGAATCAATTTAATGAGGCTTCTTCGATCCAAATCGAACTTAAATCATGTTGCCGATTTTTGATGGCTCTGGTGTCCGCACCACATTAGGTAAATCAGTTTGACTGATTTAGGTGCTCCTAATGCCAGCTTTAATTAAATCTTTTTTTAATCTGACTTGGTGAAGTCAGTGGGAGGATTGAAATTGGTTAGATATTTTCTTCTCATCTATCCTTTAATAAGATCCTCAAAAATTATTAGGTCTCTAAAAATGATTAAGTTATATTGATAACTAAGTCATAGCCTCCCATTAAGTGAGTGATAATGAGTCCATTAGTTTAATAATCATTGGAGGCCCAAAGGCCTGGTGCTTATTGACTAATGGAATTATCATTCATAATATGATAATTTGGTTTGAGTCTTTCTGATGGTGGTCAGGTTGGCCGGCCAAAGTCAGACCTGATCATTTATTGATCCGATTCATCAAATCAAATCATGTTAATGGTTGGACCTAACCAGATCTTTTCGGTGAAGGCCAAAGCCTACTGATTAGGTTCTGGGGTAAAATCAATTACTAGAAGTTGTTTAGAGAAACAACTGGTTATGAACCTACCCATAGATGCACATGGGTTGACCAACCAAAGTTGGGCTCATGTGTAGTCTGTGTGGATTCTAGTACCCACTAAGGAATTAAAGCAATTCTTCAAATTGACGGTTGAGACTACCAGTTCGTAAAAATACTGAGAGAAACTTTAGACTAAAGTCCAAGTCTTTAGTATTTATAATTTATGTACTAATAATGGTCTGGTTTTCCTTTATGTAGCTATAGCTACTATCCTGTCCCTCCGGTCATTATTAGATAATGACAAGCTCATGGAACCTAATTTCGATAGCTGGTATCGAAAATTAAAAATCATCCTTGAGCATGAGCGGATCCTTTATATAGTAATGGATCCGGCACCTGAGGAGCCAGCCCCGAATGTTTGAGGGACGGTCCAAGATACTTATCAGAAGTGGCTCAATGACCGCACCACCGTTCGGTGCATTATGCTTGCAGCAATGAATGATGAGTTCAGTCGCAGGTTCGAGAATGCCCAACCATAGGAGATGCTTCAAATGTTGAACGACTCCTTTAGCACGTCTGACGATGTTGAAAGGCATAAAACTAGTTGTGCCATTTTCAATGCTCGGATGAGGGATGGAGCCTCAGTCACTGATCATGTACTGTACATGATTGAAATGATTGAGTGCCTAACTAAACTGGGCTTTCCCCTGCACGAGCAGCTCGATAAGGATGCAATCCTTAATTCATTGCCCAAGTCGTTCCTCCCCTTCCTTACTCATTTTCGAATGACAAAGCCTGCAGTGAACTACCACGGCTTGTTGGGGTTGCTACAGAACTTTGAGAAGGATCACCAGCTCCATAAGGAGTCGATGAATGTTGTGGGAGGGTCTTCTTCTGGTCGTCAACCCTTTAAGAAAGGGAAGAAGAAGAACAAGAAGAAGAAGAATAAGAAGGTGTAGCTGCATGCCGGGATATCTGCACAGGGTCAGACTAAGAAGTGCAAGCCCGATCAGAGCCAGATGGAGTGCTTCTTTTGCAAGAAGCAGGGGCACTGGAAGAGAAACTGTCCTTTATATATTGCCTCACTGGACCTGAACAGGCCAAAGAAGATGCAAGGTACTTATATGATAACACCTTGCAACTTTTCTATTTGTGATACTACTACCTGGGTATTGGATATTGAAAGCCCTTATCATATTTGCAATTCGACGCAGGGTCTGCAGGTCAGTAGGAGATTTGATGAAGGCGAGAGGTTCCTGAACATTGGAGATGGAAGCAAAGTTCCAGTTCTACCATTAGAAATCATGAACCTTATAATCAATTCTCGAAATATAATTCTAAGTGAATGTCACTATTGTCCAAGCTTTTTATTAAATATTATTTTTGTAGGCCTTTTGACCATGTACGGTTATCAATTTTTAATAAAAGAAAATGTTTGCAATATCATTTTGAATGGTGTTACAATATTTGTTGGATAACTTAATAATGGAATTTACTTTCTATCACAACCTGTTAATGTGGTTCAAACCTCCAGTAAACGCCCTAGAATAGATAATATGTCAGAAGTCTATCTTTGGCACTGTAGGCTAGGTCATATCAATAAGAACAGGATAAACAGGTTGGCTCAAGAAGGAATTCTTGAAGTAGATGATTATGAATCACTTCCAATCTGTGAGTCCTATCTTCTTGGTAAAATGACCAAGTCACCTTTTACTGGAAAAGATGAGCGAGCCAGTGAACTCTTGGCTCTAGTACATTCTGATGTATGTGGACCCATGAGCTCAAGTGCAAGAGGTGGATATTTCTACTTCATAACCTTCACAGACGACCTATCGAGGTATGGGTATGTCTATTTAATGAAGCATAAGTCGGAGTCGTTTGAAATGTTCAAACTATTCCGAAATGAGGTAGAAAAATAAACTGGGAAGTGTATTAAAACTCTTCAATCTGATCGAGGAGGTGAATACCTTTCCAATGAGTTTCTGACATATCTTGGGGAGAATGGGATTATCTCTCAATAGACTCCTCCTAGAACACCACAGCATAATGGTGTGTCTGAAAGGAGGAATCAGACCTTGTTGGACATGGTTCGATCCATGATGGGGTTTGCTGGTCTGCCAATCTCCCTCTGGGGATATGCACTCGAATCGGCTTGTTATCTTCTAAATAGAGTTCTGAGTAAGTCTGTAACCAAAATGCCATATGAGATATGGATAGGACGTAAGCCAGTACTCTCGCACCTTAGGGTTTGGGGGTGTCCGACTTATGTTAAATGTTTAATTACGGATAAGCTAGGACCTAGGTCTGACAAGTGTAATTTTATAGGGTATCCAAAAGAGACCAAAGGGTATTACTTCTATCTAGCTGATGAGCAAAAAGTGTTTGTCAGCCTTAAGGCAATCTTTTTGGAAAAGGAGTTCCTTGGTGAAGGGACTGTTGCCTCTAAGGTCGAACTTGATGAAGTTCGGTAGGTGGAAAAACTGACACAAGTTGCTGAACCTGAACCGAATTTGATTAGATCAGATTCGGAGCCCATTGTTCAAGCACCCTTAAGGCGATCTGGTAGAGTACCATGTCAACCAGACAGATACTATGGTTTCTTGGTCCGGGATGATGATCCTATCGAGCTTGATGAAAATGATGAGGATCCGATCACCTACATGGATGCAATGCAGAGATCCGACTCTGAGAAATGGCTAGAAGCCATGAAATCCGAAATGAAGTCCATGAAGGTCAACGATGTGTGGACATTGGTTGACCCACCCGAAGGAGTAAAACCCATAGGGTGTAAGTGGGTCTTCAAGAGGAAGAGGGGCACTGATGGAAAGGTGGAAACCTATAAAGCCCATCTGGTTGCCAAGGAATATCGTCAACGTTATGGTATAGACTATGACGAGATATTTTCTCTTGTGGCAATGCTCAAATCCATTCAGATTATGCTTGCGATAGCTGCCTATCTGAATTATGAAATCTGGCAGATGGATGTGAAGACAGCTTTCCTAAATGGAGAGCTAGATGAAGAGGTGTATATAATACAACCTGAAGGATTCATATCCATAGATGATTCTAAGGTGTGCAGACTACAGAGATCCATTTATGGACTTAAGCAGGCATCCCGGAGTTGGAACATACATTTTGATAGGATGATCAAGACGTATGGCTTCATTAAGAACGGAGAAGAGCCCTGCATTTATAAGTGGGCTAATGGTCCAATAGTAGTATTTCTTGTATTGTATGTGGATGACATTCTCTTAATCGGGAATGATGTCCTTGCATTACAGGGAATAAAGATTTGGCTGTCGTTACAGTTCTCCATGAAGGATCTGGGAGAAGCTTCCTACATCCTAGGGATGAGGATGTATAGGGATAGATCTAAAAGGTTGCTTGGTTTATCTCAATCCATTTACATTGATACTATGCTGAAGAGGTTCAGCATGGAGAATTCCAAGAAAGGCTATCTTTCGATAGGCCATAGAATTTTTCTCTCGAAGAGGGATTGTCCAACAATACCTTAAGAGAGAGAGCGTATGGGTAGGATTCCATATGCTTCGACAGTGGGATCTATCATGTACGCTATGACATATACACGATCAGATGTGGCATACTCACTAGGGATAGTGAGTAGATACCAATCTGATCCAGGGGAGAATCACTGGAAGGTTGTTAAAACCATCATGAAGTATTTAAGAAATACTAAGGACCAGTGGCTTGTTTATGGTGAATCAGACTCGAGACTTATAGGGTTTACAGACTCTAGTTTCCAGTCTGATCACGATGACAACAAAAGTGTGTCAGGATTTATTTTTACCCTTAATGGTGGGGCTATCTGCTGGAAGAGTTTCAAGCAACACACAGTGCTGATTCAGTTTGCGAGGTGGAGTATATCGCTGCATCAGATGCTGCCAAAGAAGCAGTGTGGCTGAAGAAATTCATCACCGAGCTCGGAGTAGCACCCTCCCTTGTTGGTCCAGTTCTGCTCTACTGTGACAACTCTGGAGCCATTGCTCAGGCGAAGGAACCAAAGGCACACCAGCGGACGAAGCATATTCTGCGCCGCTATCATCTCATCCAGAAAATTATGGATCGAGGTGACGTCGATCTTTAGAAGATCGACGGGAAGGAGAACCTGGTTGACCCATTCACTAAAGTCATTGCGGTGAAGGAGTTCGACAACTATAAGTCGAAGATGGGTATTAGATACTGCACCGATTGGCTTTAGGCCAAGTGGGAGATTGTTGGGAATAGTGTCCCAAAGCCAATCATCAGCCTGTTGACGGTTGTGCTCATTTTTATATTTGTACATGAATTATGAATTAATAAAAATTATTTTGATATTTTTCATCACAAAATGTTTCATCTTCTAATGAACTCCAATGTTGTGGTAAAGTCCTTAGGACTATTTAGACTCGACAAAGGAGGATTTGTCGTTTAGTCCTTAAATCTGTTCACGATCAAATGATACGTTGTTCCTAAGGACGATAATGTTTATCAAGCATAGGTCATTGTGTGCCATATAGGTTGGTTGTCCTCTTAACCAATGAGTGTGGAGACACTGGTATGGCATACAGGTGAGATGTAAGAATACATTTGCACTGAACATGACCGACTCTGGAGCTATTTTTGCTGTCAAGATTTGCTCTGATGGAATATGGGTATTAATATCCCTCTGACCTGAGACCGCCATGGTGACTTGCAAGCAACTCACTGCACTTAGGCTCTGGACTACCTGAATTTTTAATTCAGTGATGGAAGGCTGCTGGGTGTAGTCAAGTACTTGACTTGTCAGTGCGTGTGTCAAGATAGGATTGACCACTCCAGTTTAGGAGCTGTGTACAGTCGTGTTTCAATTTAGCAAAACCTTGGCCAGGGTAGTCCTGGTGAGGAGTCACAGGATAATTTGAGTTGAGCACGATTCGGATGATCTGATCAGGGTTGACAGTTTAACCCTGAGTCGTCCTAAACACAGGGGTTAAAAGGATGAATTATACAGTAATCATATTCATGTAGGTTCTGAGTGTTGCGATTGTGACTCTTCGACCTATCCGGATGTTGGGTACCATTGCTAGAAGGTCACTTCGATTAGTATAGGAATTGGTTTCTGTGCTACCGGCTTAGGTTCGAACCTGTGGGGTCACACATATTAGAGATTCCTATCTGATCTGATGGCTGATGTAGAATCCTACATGTTTGAGACTCGATGATCGAGAATTAGGATTCTCTGATCATGAGTTTCATACATTATGGGTACCGGGGACAAGAGTCCCACTGGTTGGGACTTTTCGATCAGGGTTACATATCGATGAATTCTGATACCCGATTGCCCATCGGATTTGGACTCAGTATTTATGAGAGATTTAATTAGTGATTTGATCACTAATTAACTCAATTTGATTGAGTAATTATTTTTGGATCAAGTCCAATTGAATTGGATTCAGTTGGGTTTGATCCGATTAGGTTAAGAGTTGACCTAATCGTCGAGATGGTTTGGTCCCTGATTTGGTCAGGGGTTGGGCTTAGTCAATTCCTGATTTGATTAGGATTTTATTAAGCCTAATTAAGTCTAATTTTGTTGGATTTAAATTAATCTAATTGGACCTAACTTATTTGGTTCAATTAGATTGGTTTAAATAATTAAACCACCTTGACCCAATCTCCATGCGCCACCTCACTTCCATTGCACTCATTTGAATTCATGAGAAGGAACTTCTCATAAATTTTTTCTTCATGCCAAGCCCTCCTCCACACCCCACTTTAATGTGCCAAATGAATGGATAAGGATGATTGGTTGGCCATTCAAATTCAAAATAAAGTTTGAATTTGAATGGGCAATCAATCTTTGCACCTTATCCCTTTTTTTACATTCTATTTATTACATGAGAAAAAGTTTCTCATGAAATCACTCCATGCATAATTTAAGCCACGTCTCATGCCTTTAGTGGATAAGAGATGAGTTGGTGTCCATTTGAATTCAAAATTTGATTTGAATTCAAATGTGCAATTACTCATCTTTATCTTTTCTTTTGGATAAGATGTTTGATGTTGTTATAAAAGGAGGAGAAGAGTGGGGCATGTAAGAAGAAGATTTTTGGAGAAAAATTTTGGGATGTGAGAAGTCTTGTGCATGAGAAGGAAGTCCATATCCTTCCAAGAGAAAAAGAAAGAAAAGAAAGAAAAGTGGGTGCAAGGTTTCCGGTGAGTTCCCTAGAGTTTTAGCCTGGGGTTCGAGAACTGAGAAAGTGAGCTATGAGTGTCATGAGCCCATAAAATCTTAGAGAGATCTTCAACATCCTCTCAAGCACATTCGTTGACAATCCAGAGTATCTGAAGAATCGACAGACATCGATCGAAGGAGTTCGATCAGCATCGGCCGTTAAAAGGGCTCTACAACGAGCTAGCACTCGTGAGGAGTCGATCAGATCGAGAGCTTCGTGTGGATGATTCATAGAGGCCAGACATACTGTGTGGCTGCGTCGCGATGATCAGACTCTCCCGACGATGATCAGATTACGGCGATCTACTACCCGCACAAAGGTATTGTGTTCTAAACACAATACAGTAAAGTATTTACTGTTCGAATTTGAATTTCAAATTTAAATGAATGCATGTTATATATCATATTTAGATCCTAGTGTAGGATAAATTTATATTAATTAATTAGATTAATTAATAATTTCTACCGTAAAATCATGATTTTGAAAAAGTTTTAAAATTACCATTTTACCCCTGCACTGAATTTCTCCATTAATAATCGCATCGGCACCCCTACCGCCATAGGAGACCCCATCGAATGGAAAGAGAGGGCCTTTAAACCCTACTTTTCTCCTATGACCGGACGGCCTTGGCAACCAACCCAATTCGATTACTTGCTACTTGGATCAAGTATATCTAAATATACCAATTTCAAAATTTAAATTTTAAATTTCAAATTTCAAATTTCAAATTTCAAATTTCAAATTTCAAATAAATTTCAAAATTTTAAATTTTAAAATTTAAATTTCAAATTTTAAAATTTAAATTTTAAATTTCAAATTTAAAATTTCAACCAAATTTAAAATTTCAAAATTTGAATTTCAAATTTTTGAATTTTGAATTTCAAATTTCAAAATTCAAATTTTAAAATTTTGAATTTCAAATTTTTGAATTTTGAATTTCGAACAACTTTCAAAATTCAAATTTTAAATTTTGAATTTCAAATTTTAAATTTAAACTTTTAGATTACAACTTAATCTACGCATGCAAATATATATATATATATATCATATCTAAGAACCCGCTCTGATACCATTTGTGGAGAAATTCAGTGCAGGGGTAAAATGATAATTTTAAAATTTTTTTAAAATTACTATTTTATAGTGAAAATTATTAATTAATCTAATTAATTAATAAAAATTTATCCTACACTAGGATCTAAATATGATATATAGCATACATGCATTTAAATTTGAAATTTGAATTTGAATAGTAAATACTTTACTGTAATGTGTTCAGAACACAATACCTTTGTGCGGATAGTAGATCACCGTAATCTGATCATCATCGAAAGAGTCTGATCATCGTGATGCAACCACACAGTATGTCTGGCCTCTGTGGATCATCCACATGAAGCTTCCAATCTGATCGACTCCTCACGAGTGCTAGCTCGTTGTAGAGCCCTTTCGATGATCGATGCTGATCGAACTCGTTCGATCGATGTCTGTTGATTCTTTGGATGCTCCGAATCATCAACAGATAATCTTGAGAAAATGTTGAAGATCTCCCTGAAATTTGATGGGCTCACGACACTCGTAGCTCTCCTTCTCACTTCCCGAACTCCAGGCTGAAACCCTGAAGAACTCACTGAAACCCTGCGCACACTTTTTCTTTCTTTTCTTTCTTTTTCTCTCGGAAGGATATAGAACTTTACCTTGCACACAAGGATTCCTCATGCCCAAATTTTCTCTCCAAAATTTTTCTTGCACACACCCCACTCTTCTCCTCCTTTTAAAACAATGTCAAACGTCTTATTCATGTGAGAGGATAAAGATGAGTAATTGCACATTTGAATTCAAATCAAATTTTGAATTCAAATGGAAATCAATTTATTCTTATCCACTAAGGGCGTGAGAAGAGGAGGGCGTGGCTTAATTTGTGCATGAGTGATTTCATGAGAAATATTTTCTCGTGTAATAAATGGGGCGTTAAAAGAGGATAAGGTCAAGGTGATAAGATTGGTTGCTCATTCAAATTCAAACTTTGTTTTGAATTTGAATGGCCAACCAATCATCCTTATCCACTCATATAGTGCATTAAAGTAGGACATGAGGAGGGCTTTGCGTGAAGAAAAATTTATGAGAACTTCCTTCTCATGAATTCAAATGGGCGCAGTGGAAGTGAGGTGGCGCAGGGAGAATGGGTCAAGGTGGTTTCATTATTTAAACCAACCTAATTGAACCAAATAAGTTAGGCCCAATTAGACTAATTTAAACCCAACTAAATTAGGCTTAATTAGGCTCAATAAAATTTTAATCAAATCAGGAATTGATTAAGCTCAACCCCTGATCAAATCAGGGACCAAACCATCTCAATGATTAGGTCAACTCTTAACCTAATCGGGTCAAACCCAACTGAATCCAATTCAATTGGACTTGATCCAAAGATAATTACTCAATCAAATTGAGTTAATTAGTGATCAAATCACTAATTAAACCTCTCATAAATATTGAGTCCAAATTCGATGGGTAATCGGGCATCAGAATTCATCGATATGTAACCCTGATCGAAGAGTCCCAGACCAGTGGGACTCTTGACCCCGGTACCCAAAATGTGTGCGATTCGTGATCAGAGAATCCTGATTCTCGATCATAGAGTCTCAGATATGTAGGACTTATAGTTCATGAGCATTAGGACTCTTCATCAGCCATCAGATCAGATAGGAACCTTTAATGTGTGTGACCCCACAGGTTCGAACCTAAGCCAGTAGCACAAGAACCAATTCCTGTACTAATTGAAGTGACCATCTAGCAATGGTACCTGATGATCGGATAGATCGAATAGTCATAATCGCAACACTCAGAATCTACATGAATATGGTTACTATATAATTCATCCTTTTGACCTCTGTGTTCAGGACGACTCAGGGTTAAACTATCAACCCTGATTAGATCATCCGAATCGTGCTCAACTCAAACAGTCCTGTGACTCCTCACAAAGACTACTCTGGCCAAGGTTTTGTTAAATTGAAACATGACTGTACACAGCTTTAAACTCGAGTGATCAATCCCATCTTGACACACGCACCGACAAGTCAAGTACTTGACTACACCCAGCAGCCTTCCGTCACTGAATTAGAAATTCAGGTAGTCCAGTGCCTAAGTACAGTGAGTTGCTTGCAAGTCACCGTGGCGGTCTCAGGTTGGAGAGATTTTTATACCCATATTTCATCAGAGCAAATCTTGACAGCAGAAATAGCTCCAGAGTCGGTCACGTTCAGTGCAGATGTACCCTTACATCTCACTTGTATACCATACTAGTATCTCCACACTCATTGGTTAAGAGGACAACCAACCTATATGGCACACAACGACCTATGCTTGATAAACATTGTCGTCCTTGGTAACAACGTATCATTTGGCCGTGAACAGATTTAAGGACTAAACGACAAATCCTCCTTTGTCGAGTCTAAATAGTCCTAAAGACTTCACCACAACATAGAAGTTCATTAGAAGATGAAATATTTTGTGATGAAAAATACCAAAATAATTTTTATTAATTCATAATTCATGTACATATACAAAAATGAGCACAACCGTCAACAGGCTGACGATTAGCTTTGGTATACTATTCCAAACACGATGGACCGGTCGCTCGGTCCACAAAGTCAGGGCATGGTCCATCGGGAATGTTATGCGGTCCACAAGTGTGGCTTATGGTAGGCGAAAGTCTCTTCATGTGATCCAATGGCCCACATTCATCCCGACTAGATCCGACGGTTCACATTTATTGTCAGTTGAAAGGACTCCTGGGTGCAATCCGACGGTCGAAAATTCATCCATCATGAGATCCAAAGGTCAGCATCATTCTCGACTTTGAAGAGGATTCCTGGGCACGATCTGACGGACCAGATGCTATCCATCGTAAGATCCGACAATTAAGGACATTCCCAACTGAGAATAAGAGATAAATAGCATGATCCGATGGTCAGAAATCGATAAAAGGTATGATTGGATGGCTAACAATTGATCTGACTTTGATAAGCAATACAACTCTATTTTTTTGGGCAGATCTAGGTGGTCTAAGCTCCATCCGATGGTTAGAAAAATTCCTAAGTGTTTAATACATTTTCTAAGAGTTTTAGGACTCCTTTTTCTACCAAAAAAATATAAAAAATTTATCTATAAATAGGGGGTCTGAGAATAAGTTTAGAGGAGAGAAAATTTGAGTGGAAAGTTAGGAGAAATAGAGAAAAAATATTAGAGCTTTAGGGACCCAAGGAGAAGAAGGAGAAAAGTCGGTTCACTCTACGGAGTACGAAGGAAGAAAGAGAGGTCATCAACTATCTTTCCGACAAGGCTGGACTGATCAACTTCAGATCCTTATTATAGTTTTATTTTTATTTTATTTTATTATTTTTTTTAAATTTTTTGTACTTAAAATTTAATTTTAATTAATATAAAATTTATTTTTTTGCACTTTAAATTTCTGTCTTTTATTTTTTTTGCAATTAGATGCTAGGATCTAATTACTAGATCTTAGTACCAATTTATTTTATACTTTTTAAATTCTTATTATTTATTTTTATTGCAAGTAGATGCTAGGATCTAGTTAGTAGATCTTAGTATCGAATTTATTTTTTATATTTTTAATTTTTATTTTCTAACTTAAATTACTTTTTTCAAAATTTTATTTTTTTTGTAAAATCAAAGATTTCAAATCAAAATTCTGTCTTCTTTGTGGATTCGACCTGACTCACTACTTTCTATATATTTTTAATTTTTATTGAAGTTAGAATTTGATTGATAATCACGGTGTCCTAACGACAACATCACGATCGTATCAATTTTTGGCACCGTTGTCGGAGAAGGTATCAATTTTAATATTTATTTTTTTTGATTTTCTTGTTCAACTTTTTTTTTTATTTTTTTATCTTTTTATAGAAAAAAAGATAGAAAGCTTCCAATTTTGCTTGGTAAGATCAATCTTAACCCCAACCCTAACTATTCCTTTTAGTATTAATTGCTATTTTTTTTTCTTAAATTAATCTAAAATTCACCCAGATAAATCTAATAAAAATTGCATTACAAGAGTAAAAATTTAATTATTTAGAAGCATTCATCATCTTAGATTTACTTTTGGTGATCGTTGGAGACAAGGTAAGCTTTCAAGTTTGATTAATTTCATGCATCTAATTTAGTTGCATAGAACCTCTTGTTTGAAATTGGTTGTGCATATTTATCTCAAATCAATTTAAGGGCAACACCCATAATAAGATAAGATGGAGATCTCATCACTCTTCCTTAGCCCAAAAACAACCAACCAGTATCCCACATTAATCCAAACCTAACTAAAATCAAGTAGAGATTGGCCCTTAGGATCAATTGAGTTCAGTTTGAGATTGTGGTGAAATCAAGTGCAAAGTAAGTTTGGACTCATCCCTAAAACTAGTGTCTAAGGCAAGAGGTTACAAAGGCTCAGCCCAAGTAGACTCATAGTTATTTAATTAGTTCCATTAGCTTACCTGGCCAATTCAATTGGTGTCTAAGGCAAGCAACAGGGGGATCCCCACGACCCCACCTCTTATTTGGCTAGTTAAAAAAAGTGAAGACAAACCCAATTTGTATTTAGGCTAAGCCAACAAACTGTTAGGTCTAAGAAACTCATAGGTGTCTCAGTTTATTGTTTGCTAACTTGATTGTAATTAACACTTAACTATAACTAATTCTTCTCATCTTTCACCCTTAGGTCTAGGGCTTTCTTAAGGATCTCATCTTTAAAACTTATCTCTTTCTTTCTCTTCTCTTCTTTTTCTCCTTCTTCTTTTTCTTAAAAAAAAAAAAACTCAATCATATATTAGGGTTTGCACTGGTATATGCATGGTAGAAGATCTCTTTACCCTAACCTAGTTGAATCTAATCTTGAAATTGAACGGCTGATTCATGGTAAACCCAAAAATCAAATGGCTGGAGACCCTAGAGAACCACCTAGGCAGATGAAGAAATATTTTATTCCTTCTACCTATAACCTATCGACTTGTATCCACTTACCTGATATCCCTACAAGCCATTACGAGATCAAGTCGACCACAATCCAGAGGCTCCCATCTTTCTATGAGAATATCAATGAAGATCCTTACAAGCATTTAGATGAGTTCTTAGAAATTTGTTTCACGATAAAAATTCAAAATTTTATTGATGATGCACTTAGACTAACCCTATTTCTCTTCTCGCTTAAGGACAAAGCCAAGTACTGGCTTGGCACAATAGGGAGACCGATCCGAATGTGGGCTGAAATGCAGCATGAATTTCTTAAGAAATTTTATCCCATAGGTCGAACCAACACCATGAGGCGAGCCATCACTGTATTTGCTCAACTTTCAGGGGAACAAATTCATGAATTATGGGAGAGACTTAAGGAACTTCTTAAAAAATGCCCACACCATGGTCTATCTAAATGGCAAATTATTTAAACTTTTTATGAGGATTTAGGTGACCAATACAGACAGATGGTAGATGCATCTTGTGGAGGTGCATTCATGAGTAAGAGTGAGAATGAAGCCTATACTTTGTTTGAAACTTTGAGTGAAAATTTGATCAATGATGCTTTATTATCTTCTTATGAAAGATCAACCCCTCACCAAAAGCGGATAGAAATTTTTGAGATCAAGCAAACAGACTCTAGTCCTAAGGTTGATTTGAACTTAATAGCCCAAAAATTAGATAAAGTCAACCTTCTTGCCCAGAAAATAGATCAGTTCCTAACCCTAGGTCAACAATCTCCTGCGCAATACACACAACCTTCTAATTATCAGGAGATTTATTCTATCTGTGCTACCTCAGCCCATCATATGAATGAATATCTTACGACTGCATAGTTTTCACCTTTGATCCAAGAACAAGTTCAAGCTGCATAAGGTTACTCCAAGCCTGTCAATGATCCATTCTCTAACACATATAATTTAGACTGAAAAAATCATCTTAATTTTTTTTGGAGACCCCAATAGACTCATGCTCAGACCCAAATTCCTCTGTGCAAAATTTTCAGAGTAGGCCTCCATACCAGAATTATACCTACAATAGAGGTCAACCTACCCAGCCACCATATCACAATCAGCCACCATACCCACCTCCTCAATAGACTAATCTAGCCGATGATAGATTTAATCAACTTTAATAATTGATTATGATCCAATAGCAATCTATCGCTAGGTTAGAAGCACAAATAGGATAGTTAGCTGAGTCTACCATGAGGAAAAAACTAGGTCAATTGCCAAGCCAACCAGTACCAAATCATAGAAACAACCCATCCACCCACCAACCACCTGGACCAAGTCATCAATCTAATGTCCCACTTAAGAACCTCCAATTTGAGAATGCCAAAATAATTTTTGAGCTTAGAAGTTGTAAGATTCTTAAAAATCCATATCTAGACTAGGTGAGAGAGGCTAGTACTGATGCTAGCCAAAATAAAAATTTGAAAGAAGAGGTTAGTACTGAGACTAACTCAATAGAAGAACCTGAGTCCAAAATTATTATCGATCCGAGTGAAAAAGATAAAGAAAAGAAGAGAGTGGATGAGTTATCTGAGACATATAAACCAAAAGTTCCATTCCCTTCAGCCCTAGAAGCCGGTTCTTCTCGTAAAAAATAAGGAGCATGCAATGAGGAATTAGTGGAATTGTTTAAGCAAGTTTATATTAATTTACCCCTCTTTGATGCAATTCAACATGTCCCAGCTTACGCTAAATTTCTTAAAGAACCTTGCACCCAAAAGCATGAGCCATGAAAAATAAAGAGAATTATGCTATTTGAGGATGTTAGTGCAGTCCTGTTGAATCTATTACCTCAGAAAATGAAAGATCCTGGTGCTCATTTGATTTCATGTGTTATAGGAGGCATCACCTTTGATCGAGCCCTATTAGACTTAGGAACTTGTGTCAACCTACTTCCAACTTCAGTCTATAAAAAAATTGGGATAGGAGAACTTAAACCCACATTGGTTATTTTGCAACTAGTCGATAGATCTGTGAAGACGCCATGGGGTCTGATTGAGGATGTTATAGTTAAAGTCAACACATGTTATTTTTTGGTAGACTTCCTTATACTTGATATGAAACCATCCCAAAAGCTGAATCAAAATCTCATAATTTTAGGACGTCCATTCCTAGCCACTGCCAATGCCAATATCAATTATAAAACAAGAGCTATGGATATTTCTTTTAGGGATCAAAAGGTAAGAATTAATATTTTTAATGCCTCAAAGTATGCTCAAAAGGAGGAAAGCTGTTCGGTAATTGATCTGATAGATGAGATAGCTGAAACTGATTTCTCCTTAGATTTGAAGGAAGAAGATTTTCTGGATGAACCCATTGAAGAAACCCAAAACCAAGAGATGAATGTCTTGTTTGATTCACCTCACCCAGCACATTCATTACCTTGGTCAATGAAAATTGAACCCTTACCTAAGCTAGAAACTGAACCACTACATCCTTCAATTTAGGCCCCACCACAACTTGAACTGAAACCTTTATCTGAATCACTTAAGTACATGTTTTGAGGACTTGAGAAAACCCTGTCAGTAATCATTGCTTCTGATCTAACCCCCGAGGAGGAAGACCAATTGCTGAATGTATTGAAAACACATAGAGAGGCCATAGGTTGTACCATTGCTGATTTAAAAGGTATTAGTCCATCAATATGCATGCACCATATTTACATAGAGGATAATGTCAAACCCATCCGAGAAATGCAAAGATGGCTCAACCCGAATATGCAAGAGGTAGTCAAGAAGGAGGCAATTAAATGGTTAGATGCTGGTATCATTTATCCTATTTTAGACAGCCATTGGGTGAGTCCTACTCAAGTTATTCCAAAAAAAATCTAGACTCACGGTTGTCCATACTGACCATGGAGATCTAGTGCCAACATGACTTTCTATTGGGTGGCGTGCCTGCATAGATTATAGAAAACTCAATGCAGCCACCCGTAAAGATCATTTTTCTTTACCCTTTATTGACCAAATCTTAGAGAGACTAGTTGGCCAACAGTATTTTTGCTTTTTAGATGGATACTCAGGATACAATCAGGTAGCAATCTACCCAGGAGATCAGAAAAAGACCACCTTCACATGCCCTTATGGAACCTTTGCTTTTCGTAGAATGCCTTTCGGACTATGTGATGCACCCGCGACCTTTCAAAGGTGCATGATGTCAATATTTTTAGATATGGTAGGAGATTTTCTAGAGATATTCATGGATGATTTTTCAATCTTTAGAGAATCTTTTAAGAGTTGCCTCAATAATTTGAAGAAAATGTTAAAACGGTGCATTGAGGTCAATCTAGTTTTAAGTTGGAAAAAGAGCCATTTCATGGTTAAAAAGGGGATTGTATTGGGACATATTGTGTCAAAGAGAGGGATTAAGGTTGATAGAGCAAAAGTTGAATTGATTTCTAAACTTCCTCCACTGACTTCTGTCAAACAAATCTGATCTTTCCTTGGCCATGTAGGATTTTACTGTCACTTTATCAAAGACTTCTAAAACATCCCACCCTTTATGAAATCTGCTTGCTAAGGATGTCCCTTTTAACTTTGATGAAGAATGTCTTAAGGCTTATGAATTTTTGAAAGAAGTTGTGACCAAAGCTCCAATCATCCAACCTTCAGACTGCTCACTACCTTTTGAGATCATGTGCGATGCTTTTGATTTTGCCATAGGAGCTGTCTTGGGCCAAAAGATAAACAAATATCCTGTAGTGATTTACTATACCAGCAAAACTCTGAATGAAGCTCAAATGAATTATACCACAACTGAGAAAGAATTACTAGCTGTAGTATTTGCCCTGGAGAAGTTTCAATCATACTTGTTAGGATAAAAAATCATGATTTATTCGGATCATATGGCTTTGAGATATCTGCTTTCAAAGAAAGATGCTAAACCATAATTGATTAGATGGATCTTAGTACTACAAAAATTTGATATTGAAATTCGAGACAAGAAGGGATCTGAAAATATTGTAGCAGACCACCTATCGAGGATCCTAGTTGAAGATTGTGAACCTGCATCAATTGAAGAATCTTTTTTGGTTGAGCAACTTCTAGTAATTTCACACACAAAGGCTCCTTGGTTTCCAAATATTATGAATTACTTAGCAGTTGGACAAATTTCTAATGGTTGGTTTAAGAATGAAAAGGATCAATTCTTTGCTCAAATCAAGTATTATTTTTGAGAAGATCCTAAACTTTTTCAAATTTGTGCTGATCAGATCATTCGTAGATGTATTCCTGAAATTGAACAATTGGGTATCTTGAAATTTTGTCATACTCTTACTTCCAAAGGATATTTTTTTGAACGAAAAACCACAGCCAAAGTATTGCAAAGTAGATTTTATTGGCCCACATTGTTTAAGGATGCTTATAATTTTAGTCAGGAATATCTTAGGTGTCAAGCTTTAGGAAATATTTCAAAGAAAGATATGATGCCTTTGAACCCCATCTTGGTAGTTGAAATTTTTGATGTTTGGAGAATTGATTTTATGAGACCTTTTCCACCCTCCAATGGTTTTGAATACATTTTGGTGGCCGTCGATTATGTTTCTAAATGGATTGAGGCAATAGCAACATGAACCAATGATCATAAGGTAGTCATAAAATTTGTTTAAAAGAATATCTTTTTTAGGTTCAGATTTCCACGTGCTATCATTAGCGACGGAGGTATCCACTTCACGAACTATCATTTTTGAATGCTGCTATGAAAATATGGGGTCACACATAAGATAGCTTACCATACCACCCGCAAACAAGAACATCCTGCAAAAGACTATTAGGCCTGATCGTAGAGATTGGTCGGATCGATTAGGTGATGCATTATGGGCCTATAGGGCAGCTTATAAAAACCCGATTGGAATGTCTCCCTACAAATTGATTTATGAAAAAGCATGTCATTTTCTGATAGAACTTGAACATAAAGCATATTGGGCAATCAAGCAACTAAATTTTGATTTGAAACAAGCTGGTTCCAATCGGATGTTGCAACTAAGTGAATTGGATGAATTGAGATGAGAGGCTTATGAAAATTCATGAATTTATAAAGAGAAAATGAAAGCCTTTCATGATAAACATATTTCAAGGAAAACCTTTGAGCCAAATCAACAAATCTGGTTATTTAATTCAAGGCTAAAATTATTTTTAGAAAAATTAAGATCTAGATGGGATGGACCTTACATTGTAAATCAAGTATTCTCACATGGTGCAATCAAACTTTATGATCCTAAATCAAAAATTTCTTTAAGGTAAATGGTCAAAGATTAAAACCATACATTGAAGGATGTCATTAAAACAAACCATTGACCAAGTAGCATTAACAGACTCACACTGAACTAAGTTGCATTGTGTCTGGCTGAAGATGGTAAACATAGCACTTTCTGGGAGGCAACCCAACTTTTGCTTTTTATTTTCTTTTGTATTTTATTTGGGTTAATTGAGTTTTGCTTAGTATCTTTTATAGGAATCTGAAGACAATACTGGCTAAGTTGATGGGAGAACCAATTTTGAAAAGATTTCTAGATCAGGTGGTATCCTCTTTTTTCTTTCTCTTTATATACACCCTTCATTTTTCCTACTACATTGAGGACAATGTCGATTAAATTGGAGGGGGGAGAATAATAAAATTTTTAAAATTTTTCAAATCTTCAAGTAAGTTAGTATTTAGTATTTAAGTACCTGATTACATTTAAGAATCAAGTTAAACTAAGTATTTTTAATAGAAAATTGATGCATAGACCAAAGAGTTTGTGAGATATTGAGGAATCAAGTATTAAGAAAACTTAATAAAGAGTTAAGTTTAGAACTTAAACAATTTTTTTTGAGTATTTCTAAATTTTTCTACCAGCATCAAAGAAGAGTTAACTTTTTATGGGCTTGTATAGGGTAACAATATGTTTCTTCATATGAAATTTTTTTTAAAAAAAATGAGTTTTCAAATACTTCAAGCTGAGTAACCGCACCTCTTTGCTTAAGCAAGCATTGAGTTTCACATCAAAACGTATGAAGGATAAAGAAACTTTATTGTAAAGCTAGTTTTAACTCGTAGCTTGTTTGATTCGAGCAAGTAGGTCCAAGGAATATTCTATACCTAGTGCCCTAAAGCCGTCTGGTTCGGGAGTCACTGGCTGAAAACTTGCTATATGGGTCAAACAAAAAGCTTAAGGGGTTAAAATATTCAATAGCAGTACAACGTTAAAAAAAAATCAATCAATAAATAAAGAATAGAAGTAACAATATACTTGTCCATATAAAGGTTAATAATTTGGAGATAAAGGTAGGGATAATTTAGAAAAATTTAGAAAAAGTTTAGTTTTCTTGGTTTAACTCTCATATTGATTAGTATGAATACCTCAATGGCATACCTCACTCACGCTCTACTGAATATCAATAGCTTTTTAAAAATTATTTAGTGAAATTTAAAATTTTAAGTTAAACAGTACTTAATTCTAATTTTTTTTTTACTCGAAGACGAGCAAAGTTCAAGTTAAGGGGTGTGATAAATGACATATTTTTATATTTATTATAGATATTTTTGGTAATTTATGATGCTAACATCTTCTTAAAAACCTAATTTCATGAATGATTTTTTTTTTAAAATAAATAATTTTAAAAAAAATATAAAATTAGAATATATTTATGAAAAATAGATGTTAATTTAATTAAGTAATTTAAGCACCAAAATAATGAGAAATTTTTAAAAAATTTAATACATATTTTTTTAAATTTTTCAGATGAAAATTGAAGCAAAAAATCGAGCCAAAATATCCTAAAAAAAATATTACCTTCAGTGCATGGTGGATCGGTTGCTCGATCCACAGAGTCAGGGCACGATCCACTGAGAATGTTATGTAGTCCATAGGTGCAGCTCATGGTGGGCGGAAGTCTCTTCACCTGATCCAACGGCCCACATTCATCCTGACCCAGATCCGACGGTTCACATTTATTTCCTGTTGAAAGAAGGACTCCTGGGTGCAATCCGACGGTCAAATATTCATCCATCATGAGATCCAATGGTCAGCATCATTCTTGACTTTGAATAGGATTCTTGGGCATGATCCGACGGCCCAGATGCGATCCATCGCAAGATCTGATAGCTGAGGATGTTTTCGACTGAGAATAAGAGATAAACAGTGCGATCTGATGGTCAAAAATCGATCAAAGGCATGATTGGATGGCTGACAATTGATTCGACTTTGATAAGGAATACAACTCTATTTTTTTGGGCAGATGTGGGCAGTCTAAGCTCCATCCGACGGCCAAAAAAATTCTTAAGTATTTAATACATTTTCTAAGGGTTTTAGGACTCCTTTTCCTATCAAAAAAATATGAAAAATTCATCTATAAATAGGAGGTCTGGGAATAAATTTAAAGGAGAGAAAAATTGAGTAGAAAGTTAGGAAAAAAATAGAGAAAAAAAATATTAGAGCTTTAGGGACCCAAGGAGAAGAAGGAGAAAAGTCGATTCGCTCTATGAAGTATGAAGGAAGAAGGAGAGGTCATCAACCATCTTCTCGACAAGGCTGGGCTGATCAACTTCAGATCCTTATTATAGTTTTATTTTTATTTTATTTTATTATTTTTTTAAATTTTTTATACTTAAATTTTTATTTCAATTAATGTAAAATTTATTTTCTTGCACTTTAAATTCTTGTCTTTTATTTTTTTTATAATTTGATGCTAGGATCTAATTAGTAGATCTTAGTATCAATTTATTTTATACTTTTTAAATTCTTGTTATTTATTTTTATTGCAATAAAATCTGAAATGGACTCCATGTACTCCAACCAAGTATGGACTTTGGTTGATGCACCAGAGGGTTTGACCCATATTGGATGCAAATAGGTCTATAAAAAAAATATTATAGAGGTCGGACGAGCTGTGTGGCTGCTTGGCATCAGAAAAAATCTCATACCATACCTATCAGTTGTGGCAATCATTGACCTGCATAAAGATAATGAGTTCTGAACTCATCTGATTAGATCAAATGGTTAGATCTGATCTAAGGCATTGACATGATCGATGCAGTTTTTTCTTTATATCAGATAATTTTTTTTTATATAAAAATTTCATGTTATAGATCCTTAGCAGATAGTTTAGATCTGATTTAAAGCATGCATAGGAGATTAAAATATTATTCTGCTATCTTCCACTATGCAAAATTTTTTAAAATACATTCTTTGAACAGCCAGTTTTCCTTTAGCCTTGATAGGACCAGACCCAAACTCTATATAAAGCTCAATAATTCAAGGTTTAGTGGCAATATTCCAAAATATCATAATTATAATATTATTTATTGTGAGATTTTGATGGCACAATGGAAGGGTTAGGTGTTTAAAATTTTCATTCAAAATACCTGATGCACTAGAAACTCTAATGCCCAGAAACCCTTGATTACATCAATTAAAGTATAATTGAATTAAACTAGGATAAGAAGAATATCTGTAGCGCTAATCTAATTTTCATGAGGCATCCAAGTGTCCACCCTCCAATGATGATCCACACAAAAATTAGATCAAAGACAGTGCTCCTCTTTCACCTTACTTCAAGAGTTCTAGCCCTTAGAACTCACTAGCCCTATATCGATCAGGTTTCTCTAAGAACCTGACTCGATTCTCTCAGAACCTTCTCTAAACTTTTGATTCTTCTTCTTTAGGACCCTCACAACCCTTGTTTGGACCAGATAAGGCTTTGTCTTAAATCCCAAAGTCTTGTCCTAAAACTAAGATGGGTTGTAAGAAAGAAGGGAGAGCAATGGAGAGAAATTGAAAAGATTTTTTGAATACCTCAAACACTCACTGGTCAGGTCTTTTTATAGCCCCATCCAAGAGGCTTATCTGATCATACTATCAGAGATAAGAGTTCCTTCAAGCAGAAGGACTCTTATCAATGATACATCGACCAGCACCTTCACCTGCACGTGCAACCAGAGAAGGGATGTTTTCTCATCTCTTCTTAAATCAAAAAAATCCACAAAAATCCATGTAGATAGGAGACTTATTTCTAGTTCCAAAAAACTTGATAAGGAAGGAAAAAGTCTCTCAAAAATAAGTGATCTCACATCCCTTCAAGTGAAGGCTGATCACCATGTGCACACATGCATAGGTGCTTTTGGCGTCTGATAAGCATCTTGATAAGTCTGAAAAAATTTCAAAAAATTATTCATAAAAAAACTAGATTAAAAATAAAACATTATTAAATAAAGATGTTCCATTTTAATTAAGTTTGATTAGTAGAACGATTCTCCAAAAGGAGAGGAAATGTGATGCTTCAATGTGCATGCGAGAGAGGTCCTCCTTTTTCCAATTTTTCTCCACCCCATATTAATTTAGAAAAATCCATCTCATGCTTTGAGATGTGCATTAGAGGATGAAGGGTAATTAGGACCACCACATGCATCTTAATCCCATGCCAGAAGGACTCCTCCTTCTGCTCACGCCAACACGCCCACGGTGATTTATTTTTGCGCCAAGAGTCTTTCACAACTTGGACTCTTTATACTTGGCATTAAAATGAGATGTGATACCCCACTTTGAGTTGCTTCTAGGTGGCATGACTTGACCCAAATATCCACCAAATTGGGCTAGCTAATTAGCAAGGGATGAGACTAAATTGGTCTCCCAAGGAGCTAGGACTTCCACACATGCTAGCATGCTTATCAAGAACCCTGATTGAATCCAAAATTTCAATCAACCTCATCAAAAGGGTCCTTGACCAATTTTTATATGTGTGTGATCCATTAGATTTCACATCTAGTTAGCAGTAGGTCTGGGTGCAAGTTGACCAATTTTGATTAGATTTCAATCTAACTGATTTAGGTTCAATCGAGCTAACCCGAGTTCAACAATTAGAATCCTTTCTAATTGATGATTGAATTAAACTCTTTAATTTGATCAAATCTACAAGTCAAGATTGACATCTAACAATATATCATAACTACCTAGAAGATATAAAATTAGATAAAAATATCAAATATACCCTTCAATGATAAGTTACCGTGCAATTCAATTTTTCGATCATTCTTACACCTTGAATATGCTCATGAGTATGGAATTATGTCAAACTCAAACACATATTTATATCGATTCTCAATTAATCAATGATGACTCTAATGATGAAGCATTACAAACTCTTTCTAATCTCTTTTCTATTTTTTGGCCAAAAGACTTTTCTCAAGTCATCTAGGGATGAGAATACACAGGATGCGATCTCCTTTTATTAGGAGTGATCAATTCCATGTTGATCTACTCATAACCTTCATACACACTCCATCATATTTAGAACATCCTATAAATGTCTTAATGTCATGCCTGGGTGTGAACCAAAATATGGGTTCATATGCATAAGATTTCGTGATGATCTCAGGTCTAGGGATTACTTGCACAACTTCTGCTTAGAGAACCATCTTTGATATGTAAGTAAGATTTTTATAAGATGATCTCTTTCATTGAGTCAATTCAGTGGACTCATTTCTAAATGAGCACTCACATCTTCTATTAGTGCCTTATACACAGTGGCTAATGAGATCTACCACTCTCTTCATCGAGCATACATAGGATGTGCCAGTCTATCCAGAATATTGATCTCCGACTCAATGCTCCTACATCCAGAAAAATTTAAGATTAAGATTTTGGGATTTTAGGTCTCACTAGCATGACCCATTCATATCTCCTAAAACTATTGTCCTAATCTTTGGGGTTCATCATAATCTTAGATATAACAAGATGCAGCTAAAATGATGAATCAATGCCTCAAATAATAAATGTTAATACATGAGTTAGAAAATTATAAAGAAAAATCCCATCACAACACACTTGCAATTGGCTTATATGGCACTCTTCTTTCAATCTCCCACTTGTACTAAAGCCAATCGCCATTGTATTTCAATTGCATACAATCAAGATAGTGATCAAATAGCTGCTGTGGTATGACCTTAGTGAATGAGTCTACTATATTATTTTTTGTGTCAACTCATTCAAGGACAACATCTAGTCTCTTTACAATTTTTTGAATGAGGTGGAAGCATTTGAGGATGTGCTTGGATCTTTGATGAGACATAGGTTCATTAGCTTGAATAATGACCCTAGTGTTATCATAATAGAATGACATCGATCTTTCAATCTCAAGAATGACTCCTAGTTTCATGATGAATTTTTTCATCCAGATAGCTTCCTTAATGATTTCACTAGCAGCGATGTACTCTACCTCATGGTTGAGTCAGCTACTATCTGCTACTTGAAATTTTTTTAACTCACTGCATCACCATTTAGGGTAAACACGTATCCTGATATTGACTTGCTATCATCCGGATCAGATTAAAAACTAGAATCTATATATCTCTCTAGTTTCAACTCTGACCCTCCTCCATATATGAGAAAAATATCTTTAGTCCTTTTTAAGTACTTCAAAATATTTTTCACAGCTTTCCAATAATCCTCCCTTAGATCAGCCTGAAATCTGCTAGCTACGCCCAAAGTATAAGCTATATCAAGCTTGGTACATAGCATGGCATACATAATTGATCCTATAGTTGAAGCATAAGGGATTTCATTCATCCTCTTCCTCTCTTCTGGTGTCTTAGGATATATTTTCTTAGAGAGATATATACCATGACTTGCAGGCAGGTAACCTCTCTTACTTGTCTCTATATTAAATCTCTTTCATATGAGATCTATGTATTATGACTGAGATAAGCCTAACATCCTTTTAGATCTATCTCTATAGATCTTTATACCCAGTATATAGGATGCTTCACCCAAGTCTTTCATAGAAAACTTATTTGATAGCCAAGTCTTGACCAATTGCATCATTGGGATATCATTCTCAATGAGCAGTATGTCATTAACACACAGAATCAAGAAGACAACAGCACTCCCACTTGTCTTCTTATACACACATAGTTCATCCTTATTTTTGATAATGCCAAACTCTTTGACCGTCATATCAAATCGGATGTTCTAGCTCCTCGAAGCCTACTTCAATCCATAGATGGATCTTTTTAGCTTGCATACTTGATTTGCCCTCCTACTTGAGATAAATCACTCTGGCTGAGTTATATAGATCTCTTCCTCTAGATTACCATGGAGGAAAGTGGTCTTGACATCCATCTGTCAGATCTCATAATCATAGTGTGCCACTATAGCAAGCAAAATCCTGATGGACTTGAGCATAGCCACTGGTGAGAAGGTTCATCATAGTTAATTTCTTGTCTTTGTCTGAAATTCTTCACCATCAACCTAGCTTTATAGGTTTCTACTGGGCTATCTGCTCCGATCTTCCTTTTGAAGACCCACTTGCACCCTATTGGGATCACACCCTCAAGTGCATCAACCAAAGTCCATACTTAGTTGGTGTACATCGAGTCCATCTCAGAATTCATGGCTTCTAGCCATCTATCTGAATATCTACGCATGACAACTTTCGAATGTTAGAAAATCACTACGGTTTCATACATGTAGCTCAATTTTTTTTAAAATATTTATGCAGCAAAAATAAATAAATAAAAATATTTTTAATTTATTTATGTATCAGATTAGATCTGAAAATGGTAACAAGAATCTTGACACGAACATACAAACATGATCTGAAATCTAAAAAAAAAAACAAACGGTTAGCAAAATCAATTGAAGATCAGATCTCCATACCTTGGATTTGCGGATGTTTCGGGTTCTGATTGTAGCTACACACACGTCTGACCTTTGCTGGTATCCACACATAGATACCTGATCAAAAAATTGAGATTATCGATGTGCTAGCACCTTACAGATCTTGATCTTCATCCTTGGATCTAGATCTCTTCTTCTAGATCTTGAAGAAAGAGATCGCTGCGCAAACTCTTTCGTGCAGATCTGACAGGATCTGAACAAGATCACCATGAAGAGAAGAAGAACCCTTCTTCCTCTCTTTTTCTCTCTCTTTTCTCTTCTTATATCTGATCACCATTAGATCTGGGTGTTGGATGAAGGGAAGAAGGGAGGAGGAGAAGTTGGAAAGGAGAGCCTGTCCAAAAGAAGTTGCCACTTCTTATTCACACAAGACCTCATGCCTCCCTTTTTATTTTTGTTGCACACCACAAATTCCTCATGCCCCAAACCCTTCTTAATGCCCAAAAGATCTAATCTCTTTTAATCTGGGGTGTTGAAAATCAAATCAAAGGGTAGAAAGGTGTTGAGATAAAGTTATGATGTAAGAAAGAAACCTCCACTCACAATTAGCGCACGTCCACCTTTCCTTAAATTTTTTTTATCACACAAAATTTTTTTCCATGCCCTAATCAAATATATTCTTATCTTATTTTAAATTAAATTTAAATGGAAAAAAATTTCGAAGAAAAAAAATTTCAGATAAGGTGGGGTGCCAACTATTGGCTTCCCCTCCCCTTTCACGTGCGCAAGAAGAGAAGCACGAGAAAAACAACACCCCTATTCCTTTCTTGGCATAATTTCTCAAGAGAGAGTCTAAAAAAACTTGGGCTCTCTGAGTTGTGGTTCTTCTGGTTCAAATTTGATCTCAATTGGATTCAAATCGAGTGCAAAATGAGTCAAATTCGAAAGGCTATCAAGCTTGATTCAATCAAACTTGAAATCCAAATCTGATTTGGATAATTGAACCCAATTAGTATTAAATTAAATTAAATTTAATTAAATTAAATCTAATTTAAATTAATTAAGACTTAATCTATAATTTAATTAGCTTCAATAAAATTATAATATTTGTAATTAAGTTTCGATATTAATAATTAGCAGTTGTCAAAAATGTAACGATTATAAATTAGCAGTTTTTAAAAGTCAAACTATCAATCGATTGATAATTTAAATATGATCCAAGCCATTGATCAGGTCATGCTTCTTTTGTGTGTGACCTCTCAGGTTCTGTTCTATCTGGTAGAGACATATCGTGATCTCCATCACAGTATCATCAAAAATTTTTTCGATGGGCTAGAATAATTTCAACTCACCTTAACAAAATCGTTGATCCGAAAATGATCTTAGTGAGTTCTCACGATCCCCCAGTGATGTCTAGCAATATATAGTGCCAACCCAGTAGAACAAAAAAATAAATCTCTAGGTGTAGTTATCATGTGATACAATCTCTCTATTGTAAGTCCCAACTTGATGGAGGTCATGGAGAACTCGTCAAACCCCATCGTCAGTCATATGCTAGATTGGCTCGACTTGAGTCATCTGTGAATCTTGTGAAAACTTTTTTTCTAGTATTCACACTTACTCTGGTCAGAGATTTTCTAAACTCAGTCTTGCGAATTGCATAGGACTTTCTTTTTTCTATCAAGGTCAATAGATTCCATTTAGGTGTATCTTACTCCAAACAGCGAACCTGAACCTATAATAGCCAACATACACAGCAAAGACCCGAATGGCTAGGGATCAAGAAAATGTGTAATCAAACTAAGTAGCCTCGCTGTGAATAGCCAATACACCGTAGGTCAAAGGACCAATCACACCACTGCAGCATCGAGAAAACCACTAACGAGTGAGTAGACATCCAAGTGGTTTCTCGTGTTGGTCACGCTCAGTGCAAGTTGTTCTCTAACAACCACCTGCACTCTTATTTCAGTATCTCTACACCACAGACTCGAGACTTATCTGCCCTAAAGAGAGGTGATCTGTGCATTGATCTTGAATGGATTGATAACTGTCCTCCGTGACGATCCTTCGATTGGGAGCATTTAAAAATTAACCACTAATGATGTATGTCTCAAATTCTTAATACCTTGAGAATATACAAAATCATCTTTGTTAATTTTTAAGATAAATCATGGATACAAAAGACATGATTGGTTATTAATACTACTCATCAAGTATAAAAAATACCTTAGAGAAAGGTATGTGTCAGCAAAGATTGGCTTTTAGGGCATATATCTAACAAACTCTCATTTGCACTAAAGCCAATCTGCCATATACCTAAGCTCCATCTTCTGAAGATAGGCTTTGGTGTTTAGCTGGTTAAGTGACTTGGGCCTACCACTATTATGTGGAGTCCACTCTCTGTACCTCCATGTATTTCTACTTGAGATAATCACGTATATCTCTATTCTATGTGCATGGACTTCTGGTGAGACCTTGACTCTTTAGCGATGGCTATGGACCATTATCTTTGTAGTACAATGTCATAGTATCTAATGGTATGACATCAAGTTCCGCAACTATCATAAGAATTAGAATGCATCCTGCACATCTATAGCATATTCAGCTTCCATTGGTCGATTGCTTGAAACTCTTCTAACATATCGAACCAATATAACTCATGCTAATGTAGATATTCTACCATTAACAGTAGTGTATCCTTCAACTCTTAGCTCTAACTCTTGTTCAAAGATGAGGAATAATCTCTTAGTGCTTCTCAAGTACATGGAGATTTTTTGACAGTAATCCAATGCTCCTAGTTTGGATTTGACTAATATCTGCTTGTGACTTTCACAACAAGATATACCAAGTCGAGTACATAGCATGGTATACAACTATGCCTAAGAGGATAACGGATTCTTCTTGGAGGTTTTAACACGGAACCCTTTCAGCACCTTTTCTATGTACTTGTCTGTGAAAAAAAATCCTTTTAGGATATATCTCTATAGGCCTTTTATTTTCAGAATGTTTGACCTAGGTCATTGAAAAAAAATTCTATATATAATCATATCATAATCGATGTCAGTATGGGATCCTCCCACTGACCTTCATGTAACTATATGATTCCTCATATCACATCATTGCAGGATTTTTTGGGATCATCCCTATGTTCCCAATCTCTCTTGAGAAACATTTTCTCTGAATCCTTTGTAAGAATACCAAGTATCTTTCTAAATAATGGGAGATCCTACTAGATGTATGAAGTGGAGGAGATACTACATATACTGTGTTATAGCCCAAAACCTAATTCAGCCCACAAAAGCCCAAAAAAAAAAAAAATAGAGGAATTCAAAATCGGGAAGAAGACTCCCGATAGGAGTCTTCTTCTCCGACGAGATCTGGGCTAGATCAGGTCTCCTAGGACCCCTCGGAGTCCTAGGGCCCCCTATAAGAATACCCTTCTCCCTTGAGACCAGACATCGGCCTCTTCCCTCTCTCCTTCTCTCCGATTTTCCTGAAATAGAGCCGCGGACACCACCTTGTCTTCACCGTGACTGCTCTCCGACGAAGTCACCGGAGGTGAAGGTAAGCTTCCCTCCTTTTCCTCTCTTCCTTCCCCTTCTTTCCGTGCTCTTGTGCGCGGCTGCCGGCGATGAGAGTCGCCGATTTTCGATCGGGGAAAGAGACCTCTGTTTTGGTCTCTTTCCCGTGGATTTTTCTGGCACCGACGATCGAAATCGATCGCCGGCCACGCTCCTCCGTGACCGGGGGAGTGGCCCCCGTCGGCCTCCGCTGCGACGGTCGTGGCCTGAACGGCCCGACAAAAGAGGGGACGCCGGTCCCCTGTTCCGATGCGGGAAGAGCCAAGAAGAAGAAGAAGAAGAAAAAGAAAAGAAAAGAAAAAGAAAAGAAAAGAAGAAAAAGAAAAGAAAAGAAAAAGAAAAGAAAAGAAGAAAAAAGAAGAAAAAAAAAAGAAAAGAAAAGAAAAAGAAGAAAAAGAAGAAAAAGAAAAGAAAAGAAAAAGAAAAGAAAAGAAGAAAAAAGAAGAAAAAAAAGAAAAGAAAAGAATAAATATAATAATAATAATAATAACAATATATATATATATACTTATATATATATATAAATAAAGAAATAAATAAATAAATAAAATAAAAAAAATGATAAGAGAGAGAGTTTCTCTCTCTCCTCTCTCTTCTTTCAGTCTGAACCCTTACTTTCTCTCTCTAAAATTAGACTTTCTCTCTCTACTTTCTCTCTCTAGAATTTTCTCTCTCTAGATTGTTTCTCTCTCTTGATGGATTTTTCTCTCTCTAAAGTTATTCCTCTAGGATTAGCGAAGTGGAAGGCTTCATTGATGATCTTGATCGAGTTTAGGGAAGAGTGATTTTAAGTGAGGTTTTGATTTTGGGATTTGTTAGATTTAATTTTGAATTAAAATTAATATAAAAATATAATTTTGGATAATAGGCATGGAAGAATCTCCTAGAAGTTAGTCGATCTGTTCATTCAGTGCTCCGTGAAAGGTAAGTAATGAATCATTTTCTCGAGATATTTCATATTTATTCTGAAAATAAATAATTATTCTTTGAAATTATGCATGATTTATGAAATTATATTTTTAAAGAAAAGTGCTTTTAAAATGTTATGGTATATCAATTTATATACATGTTTAGTGAAAGATTATGATATATATTATGGTACAAAGTGTTTTGATACAGATCGGATTTATGCTCTCAGCCTAACTATGTTTCAGTGGGCCCTGCCAATGGGGATTATGCGTTGGTACTCAGTGAACCCTGCCAGTGGGGGTTGTGCGCTGGTATTTGTGGACCCTGCCAGTGGGGGTTGTGCGCTGGTGTTTGTGGACCCTGCCAGTGGGGGTTGTGCGCTGGTATTTGTGGACCCTGCCAGTGGGGGTTGTGCGCTGGTATTCTGTGGACCTCACCAATGGGGGTTAAACGTTGGTCATAGTCAAGGCTGTTGAGTTACGAGTGTTTTGAATTGAATCAGATTTATAATTATATTATATGTGAATATTTGAAAATATTTGATTTGTATTAAATCAGTATGAAATATACTCTTATGTTTATTTGCAACATTATTCTTGAAAATTACATAATATCTGAAATATCTAGTTGAGATATTTGTTACTTACTGGGCTGTCTAGCTCATTACCTTTCTTTCTATTTTTTTTCAGATTCAGATAATTAATTTCGAGCGTGGGAAGAAATATTGGGACAGAGCTTTTAGAGGCGAGATTTTAGCATTGTCAACTTCATTGAATTTAGATCTATTATTTTAGTAAAATTTTATTGGATGTAAGATATTTGATTTAATTACTTGAATTACAGTTGAATAATAATTATTTGAATTTATTCCACTGTGATGCATTGATATCGTGATGAGATGCCTTGCATGCTTATGGAGAGAGTTCTTCATGAGTATGCGGCGGTTGCCGCGACCCTCGATTCACAATCTCGGGTCGGGGGCGTGACATACTGGCTCATCTTAAATAGGTTGTACAGGTCTTGTGACTCGTTGTTCTTTAAAAATTTTTCTTCGAGTTTATCATCTTACTATTTTCAAAAAAATAGTATGATTGCTCACAATCATATTATGAACCACTAGGAAGAGAAAGTGGCATTCCAAACCCTTTTAGGATACATCATAAAAGATCTCTCATAGATCTGTCCTCAAACTTGTCCACCATATCATATCTCATATGGTGTGGTGAAACCAACTTTAAAAAAAAATCTAATTTAAATTTTAAAAATTAAATCTTATTCTTAAAGAAATAATGGTTAAATTAGTGACATTCATATTGAAAAATATGTCCTAAAGTCAATCATTTGATGATTATGCTAATTATAAATGTATATAAATTAATAAATAATAAAAGTTATTTAACCTTTTTCATTACAAGGTTACATCTTTTAACGAACTCTTATGTTGTGATGAAGTTCTTAGGATAACTTTAATCGATAAAGGAGGATTTATCGCATAGTCCTTAAATTGGTTTGCGACCAAATGATACACTATTACTAGGACGATAACGACATCAAGTGTAGGTCATTGTGTGCCATATGTATTAGTTATCTTCGTAACCAAATAGTGTGGAGATACTGGTATGGCATGTAGATAAGATGTAAGAGTATATCGTCACTGAATGTGACCAACTGTGGAGCACTCTGCTGTCAAAGGTAGCTCATGAAGGGTATGGGTAAAAGTGTCCCTCCGATCTGAGATCACCATAATGACTTGCAAGCAACTCGCTGTACTTTGATACTAGACTAACTGAGTTTCTAATTCAGTGACAGAAGATTTTTAGATGCAGTCAAGTATCAAGCCAGTGCATGAATCAAGATGAGATTGACCCCTTTGAATTATTAGGAGTTAATGTATCAATGTATTTTAATTTAGCAAAATCTAGATCCGGATAATCCATGTGATGGATTTAAAAAAGATTGAAATATAATGTGGATGACTTATCTAAGATTGATAGTTAAATCTTAGGTCATCCTCAAGCATTAGGATTAAGGGGATGAATTATACGATAACCATATGCCAATAGGTTCTTGAATGTTGATTCACCATCATTTGACCTATCTGAACATCTAGTCATCATTACTAGATGGTTACATCAATTGGTTCAAAAATTTATTTTTGTACTACTGATTTAGGTTCGAACCTATGGGGTCACACTTAAAAGAAGTTTCTGACTGATCATGTGGTTGATCAATGATTGAGAATCGTTCAAGGGCTTAATCATCAATTTGATTGATGATTAACCTTGTGCAAAAGTTACAATAAATTTATTCATCAAGTGTTAATAAATTAATAAAAGATTAATTAGTAATTAGATTGCTAATTAACTTAATTTTATTGAGTAAATAAGATTAAATAAAATCTAATTGAATTATATTCAATTAGGTTTGACTCGATTAGGTTATGAGATGACCTAATCGCTAAGGAAGAAATATCTCTGATTTGATCAAAATTTTGATTCAATTAATTTTTAATTTAATTAAAATTTAATTAAAAATTAATAAATTTAATTAAATTAGATTTTATATATTTTATTTTGACTAAATCAGATGTGATTTGGTTTGGATTCAAATAAGGAAACCTAGAGTCTAAATAGGATTGGACTCTTCCTCCCCTTACGTCATAATTTTTGACACAATCTTTCTCTATGCACAAAATTATTTTGTGTGAGATTTTTTCATACTAAAGAGTCCTTTCCCTTCTCTATCTCACATCAAAATTTGGGTAGGATCAGGTTTTAAATGATATGTGATAAACACTTAATTTAAGTCATTTAAAGCAGAAAATCATATTTAATTTATTTTATTTATTAAGAATTTGATGCTTCTTTTTATGTTTTACAGGAAAGATGATCGCTGATACAAAGAGTCTGATTCATAGATCAAAAAGACTCAAGTTTGAAGAAATTTGGACTTCAAATAAAATTAAAATAAAAGAAGGATGCATACGGTATTATAGAAAATGAAGATACTATGCAAGGAATCCAAAAGGATATAGACGTCATTGTGAAGAAACGAAAGTTTCTTTTTGGAATATAAAAAGAGTATTCACACAGCAGTGTTCACGCGGCGCGCGTGAGAGCGAGCGTGTGCAGACGCACGGGTGCGGGTGTGCAGGTGCGGGCGCGCGGCGAGTGGGGTGCGGCAGGCGGGTTCGCGGGGAGTTTTTGCTGGCGGACGAACAGATGCTTATTAAAGGAAAAAAATTAATATTTAGAAATACTTTGAGAGGAAAGATTAGTATTTTCTTTATTTATTTGTGATCTTTCCATCTCATCCATCCATCTTTTAGTCTTTAGCATTTTTTTTAGTCCCACATCAGAAAATCATGTAAAACTCCTCTCTCCTAACACCTATAAAAAGACTTTTGTACTCCCATTGGAGGGGGAGCCCAGAAATTCTTCTAGAGCCTTGCATAGAGAAATAGAAAGGGACTACTTTATGAGCAGCTAAGCTAGCAGTCTCGAGAGTGGAGAAGAAATTTTGTAACGACACAGAGATGGTTTATTGTTCTAAACTTTCTTGTATTTCTTTATATGCAATAAAGATTATGCTTTTTTTTTAAATCATCATGAGTTCTTTATTTTCTCTCTTTCATATGCTTTTATTTATGCTTTCTTGTTAGATTAATATTAGGAACAACTTTTACTTTCCGGAGATGCACCGTGATCTACGGATATGGGGCGTGCCGAGGAAAGAAGAGTTGTTTACCTAGTACTTTTTGGAGACGCACCGTGATCTACAGATATGGAGCGTGCCGAGGAAAGATAGATATTTTTTCTAAGATTAATCATATCTATTTAATTAAAAAAAAAGAGATACAACTCTACTAGTGCAAGATTAATTCAAAACTCTCGAGCTCTTTATTTTCTAATTACATCAATTTTAAGATAATTTATTTTCTAAATCAAAACAATGCTTCTTTCTTTTATTTTGCAATCTCAACTTAGCCCAAGGTCCTTGAGGATACGATCTCGACTCATCCTACCTACGTAGTGAGTAGAGTTATTTTTGGTACTATCAACGACTACGCATCAAATTTTGGTGCCGTTGTCGAGGACCTTGGCACGATTGAAAAAAAAAAGCCACTGATATTTCATAACACTTAAATAAAATAGCGTAACCTCAAATATAAAAATTTCTAACTTGATTGGACACCTTGTTTCTTTGCATCTCATCTCTATAATTAACTTTAAGGACGCAACCCATTAACTAAGATAAGGTGGGGATTTGATCACCCTTCCTTGGCCCACAAATCACTCCCTTGCATTTGCATAACCTAGACCTTAATCTAAAATCAACTAGATGTCAGCTCTAGAAATTTTGAGCTCAATAGAATAAGAAAGCTCTAGAGTTGAACCAAGTGCGGATTGGTTAATTGCTCGGTGTCTAAGGCAAGTGGTTAAAGAAAGTGGTTTTCAATTGGTTCCGTTGACTGACCTGGCCAACTTAGTTAGTGTCTAAGGAAAGCAACGAGCAGGGAACCTCCCACATCTTATGCTTACCTGGCCAAGTCAGTTAGTCAGTCTTGAGCTTGGAGTGCTCAAAGGCGGTCTTGAAAGTTAGGAGCTGTCTAGATCTAAGTTAACCTTAGGATAGAGAGTCTATGCTTGTTTAAGTTGATTGCAATTAACATCTAAACATTAACTAATTTCTCCATTTTCATAGATTTAAGATTCTTAGGTTCTTCTCTTTAGATTTTCTTCATTCTTTTCTCAATTTATTATAAATATATATATATATATATATTATAAAAAATAAAATTTTCTATGTTTGCTTTAAAATACAATTGTAAGGTGTATGCTTGGCCATAGATCATTATGATCAGAAATCCAACCTTTTGATCCAGAAATAGAAAGAACCTTTAGAGCCAACAGACGTAAAAATATGGACCGAAATCAGGAGAATGATCCACCCAAGCAATTGAAGGAGTACTTTACTCCTTCCACATATACCTACTCTCCTTGTATTCAAGTGCCCCCTGTGGAGGCCACTCAATATGAAATTAAGTCCAATATAATCTAAATGTTACCTTCATTTTATGGACTTAGTAATGAGGACCCTTATAAACATCTTGAAGAATTTCTTGAGATATGCTCAACTATCAAAATTCACAACTTCTCCGATGATGCTCTTAGGTTAAAATTATTTTCTTTTTCACTTAAGGACAAAGCCAAATACTGGCTACATACTTTGGATTCTATGACTATATCAACCTTGGACCAGCTGCAAGGAGAGTTTCTCAAGAAATATTTTTTCATAGGAAAAACTAATCAAATAAGGAAAGCCATAACTAGTTTTTCCCAATTAGATGGAGAAATATTTCATGAAATATGGGAGAGATTAAAGGACCTTATTAGAAAATGTCCCCACCATGCTGTACCCAAGTGACAGTTAATCCAATATTTTTATGATGGGCTATCGGAAAGACATCGACAAATGGTCGATGCATCATGCAGTGGGACATTCATGCTGAAAAATGAGGATGAGGTATGATAACTGTTTGAAATTTTAAGTAAAAATTTATTACATCATATGTCTACCTCTATTAGAGATAAACCCATGTTAAACCCAAAGAGAGATGGAATATATGAAGTAGGAAATGCCATAGATATCCATCATAAGGTAGATGAACTATCCCAAAAATTAGATCGTCTTTTAAATACTGGACAATCTCCGATTCCACCTAACCCAATCCAAGATGTTTGTTCATTGTGTGCAAGTTCGAACCATTTTGTTAGTGAATGCCCAATCGTACCTTAATTTCTTGAGTTTGTGCACGAGCAGGTTCAGCAAGCTCAAGTCCAACAAGCTCGCAGATCAGGAAACGATCCATATTCGAACACTTATAACCCCAGCTGGAGAAACTATCCAAATTTTTCCTGGAGACCACAACCAGTGGTTGGCCTTGCCGTACCTCGACCTTAATATTAGGACCCAACATATAGGCATGGACCATACCATCAATTTCAAAATACTTCTCAACAGTCTACTACTGGTCACAGCTTAGCTTTTGAGAAAAAAGTTCTGAAAGCACTAGAACGATTAGAAGTCAACACTCAGACCCTTAACTCCCACACACAATCCATTGCTAAGCTAGAGACCCAAATAGGTCAACTAGCGACTGCATTCAGTAGGAGGGAAGGAGGAAAATTACCTAGCCAACCCGAGAGCAACCCAAGAGGGCAATTTGTGATTGAGAGCTCTAATATCCCAAAAGTTTTTTCTGAACATGCCAAATCAATCATGACTCTGAGAAGTGGGAAGGTCATTGAACACACTAGTACAACCAATGAGACCGACCCTAAACCTCTAACCGAAGCCAAATCACCCAAGAACAAGGAGGACTTGAAAATAGAGAAGGAACCAACTGCACCGGAATCATCTTACTTGCCTAAAGCCCCATTTTTGGATGCCCTGAAAGCTCCAATTCCTGCAGATAAGAAGGAAGAAAAACTCGATGAGATGTTGGAATTGTTTAAGCAAGTCCAAATTAATCTTCCCCTTCTAGACGCAATCAAACAGGTCCCTGCTTATGCCAAATTTTTGAAGGATTTGTGCACCCAAAAACGTAAATCTAGATCACAAATCCCAAAAAAAATATGCCTCACTGAACAGGCTAGTTCTGTCTTCCAACATGCCTCTCCTCCAAAGCTTAAGGACCCAGGAGCCCCCATCATTTCCTGTGTTATAGGAGATTATCACATTGAAAAAGCTCTTCTGGACTTAGGGGCAAGTGTGAATCTTCTACCTAGTTCGGTGTATGAATTTTTTGAATTCGAAGAACTGAAACCCACATCAGTCACACTGCAGTTAGCCGACAGATCAATTAAGAAACCATGTGGAATGCTTGAGGATGTTTTGGTCAAGGTAGATGAGTTTTACTTTCCAATTGATTTTTTGGTTCTCGACATGGAACTAAGTGGCAACCCAAGATAAATTTCCATTATCTTAGGACGATCCTTCCTAGCTACGGTAAATGCATGCATTAATTGTAGGACAGGAGTCATTGACGTATCGTTTGGGAATAAGAAATTAAGACTGAATTTGTTTGGTGCTTCCCAAGGACCATCAATGGATAGTTGCTTCGAAGTAGATATACTAGAAGATATTATAGAAGATGCAACACCCACAATTCTAGCACCAGACCCCTTAGATACTTGCTTGGCTCACTTTGGAGTGTATGACTTTGAGGAATATATGAAAGAAGTTAACATCTTGTTGGATACACCACACGATAAAATCACTCCTCCATGGATAATCAAGTATGAGCCATTGCCCACATTAGCCAGTACACCAATAGTCCCATCTTTAGAATCACCACCTATGTTAGAATTGAAACCCCTTCCTGCTATGCTCAAATATGTATTTCTAGGACTCAATGACACCCTCCCGGCAATCATTGCATCAGACTTGACCCCTAATCAGGAAGCACAATTGGTTGGTATTCTGAAGGAACACAAAGAGGCTATCGGTTGGTCCATTGCCGACTTAAAAGGAATTGACCCCTCCATTTGCATGCACCATATTCATTTTGAGGAACATGCCAAACCCCATCGAGATATGTAGAGGAGATTGAACCCAAACATGCGTGAAGTAGCAAAGAAAGAGGTGGTAAAGTGGTTAGATGCTGGAATCATCTACCCCATATCCGATAGTAAATGGGTCAGTCCCACCAAGTAGTACCTAAAAAATCAGGTATTACTGTGGTTGAGAATGAAGAAGGTGAACTGCTTCCCACTCGCATATCATCTGGATGGTGAGTATGCATAGATTATAGAAAACTGAATACCGTTACTAGGAAGGACCATTTTCCATTGCCCTTCATTGACCAAATCTTAGAACGGTTAACAGGACAAAGTTTCTTCTATTTTCTTGATGGTTATTCAAGGTACAATCAAGTACCTGTATTTTCGGATGATCAAGAAAAGACTACCTTCACCTGCTCCTATGGCACCTTCGCTTTTCGGCGTATGCCATTTGGGCTCTGCAATGCACCCGCTATATTTCAACGGTGCATACTGGCCATTTTTTCGGATATGGTGGATAAATATCTTGAAGTTTTTATGGATGATTTTTTTATGTTTGGAACCACCTTTGAGGATTGTCTCCATAATCTTTCCAAAGTTCTTAAACGGTGTATGGAGACAAATCTTATCCTAAGTTGGGAAAAGAGCCATTTCATGGTGCAGAAAGGAATTGTATTAGGACATATTATTTCTGAAAGAGGGATCGAGGTAGATAAAGCCAAAGTTGAGGTCATTTCAAAACTACCACCCCCTACTTCGGTCTGACAAATACGATCCTTCTTAGGTCATGCCGGATTTTATAGACGCTTCATCAAAGACTTTAGCAAGATTTCAAGACCCTTGTGCAATCTGTTGGCCAAAGATACACCATTTGTCTTTGACGAAGACTGCTTGAAAGTGTTCAACACATTACAAATAGCTCTGACAACAGTACCTAAAATAAAACCCCCTGACTGGTCCATTCCATTTGAGATTATGTGTGATGCCTCTGACTTTGCAATAGGTGCCGTCTTAGGCCAAAAAATCAATAAGGAGCTACATGTGATCTATTATGCTAGCAAGACTCTTTCCGATGCCCAATTAAACTACACTACAACAGAAAAAGAGCTACTAGCAGTAGTGTTTACTCTTGAAAAATTTTGCTCATATCTGTTAGGGTCTAAGGTTCTAGTTTACTCTGATCATGCAGCTCTGAAACATCTCCTCTCAAAAAAAGATACTAAACCACGTTTGATCAGATGGATCCTTCTTTTACAAGAATTTGATTTAAAAATCTGAGATAAGAAGGGTTTTGAGAATGTGGTAGCTGATCACATCTCTAGGATCTTAGTTGAACACATGATAGGCATAGATGAGGTCAAAGAAAAATTTTCTGACGAACAACTTTTCGCAATCTCCTCTAGCCATCCTCCATGGTTTGCCCATATTGTCAATTACTTGTCAACAGGACAAGTACCTTTTCACTGGACAAAACAAGAAAAAGATCAATTTTTCTCGCAAATTAAACACTATTTCTAGGAAGAACCTGAACTATTCAAATACTGTCCTGACCAAGTTATTCGCCGTTGTGTCCCCGAGAGTGAATTCCAAAGCATTCTCACTTTTTGCCATTCTTCAACATGTGGGGGACATTTTAGTGGATGAAAAACTGCAGCAAAAGTGCTGCAGAGTGGGTTTCATTGGCCAACGCTTTTCAAGGATGCACATGAATTTGGTCGAAGTTGTCTGCGATGTCAGCAAACAGAAAATTTATCCAAGAAGGATATGATGCCGCTGACCCCCATTTTAGTAGTAGAAATCTTCGATGTTTGGGGGATTGATTTCATGAGACCTTTTCCAGCCTCATTTAGATTTGAATATATTCTGGTGGCAGTTGATTACGTATCAAAATGGTTGGAGGCAATAGCTACACGGACTAATGATAATAAAATTGTAACTAATTTTATCCAACGAAACATCATTAGTCGATTTGGCTTCTCAAGGGTGATCATTAGTGATGGGGGGACTAATTTTACGAATAAATATTTTGAAGCACTTATGAAAAAATATAATATTTCACACAAAGTGGCCACACCATATCACCCCCAAACTAATGGTCAGGTAGAGGTGTCAAATAGGGAGATTAAACATATCCTAGAAAAGATGGTTAGGCCCGATAGAAAGGATTGGTCTCTTCGCTTAGACGATGCATTATGGGCTTATCGTACTACTTTTAAAACACCCATAGGAATATCTCCTTATCGACTTGTATTTGAAAAAGCTTGTCATCTACCGGTGGAATTGGAACATCGTGCATTTTGGGCCATACGGTAATTTAACTTTGATATGAAAAATGTAGGTTCCAATAGGAGACTTCAATTAAATGAACTTGAAGAGCTACGCAATGAAGCATATGAGAGTATCAAAATTTATAAGGCTCGAACTAAAGCATACCACGATAAATTCATTGCACAAAAAATGTTCGAGCCCAATCAAAAAGTTTGGCTCTTCAATTCTAGGTTGCGTCTGTTTCCTGGAAAACTTTGCTCACATTGGGACGGACCTTTCATTGTAACTCAGGTATTTCCTCATGGAGCTATAGAACTCAAAATTCCTAAACAGGGGAACACCTTTAAAGTGAACAGTCAGCGATTGAAACCTTACATAGATGGAAGTAGTGAGTAGAGTTATTTTTGGTGCTATCAATGACTATGCATCAAATTTTGGTACTGTAGATGGAGAATTAATTGAATATGTTGATTTAGTGGATCCAATACCACCATAATACTCAATTCAGTCTGGCTGAAGACGTAAAACTTAGCGCTTGTTGGGAGGCAACCCAATGATTTCGTATATATATATTTTTTAACTTTACCGTAGCTGCAGGAATTTAGAACAAGAGCCTATTAATCAATGAAGCTATCTTCAACTTTCGAAGCAAAATTATCCCAGGTGCTCTCTCTCCTTTAATTTTCTTTGCTTTCCTACTCCATTGAGGACAATGTAGATTAAATTGGGGGGGAGGAAATTAATCAAATCCTCGAGTATGGTTAGAAATAATTAGTTTTGTGTATCCAAATTTTATTTTGATTAAGAGTCAATTAGGCATCCTAAACAATGAATGATTAATGGTCAAGATAATTTTAGAGATACTGAGGAATAAATTATTAAGAAAACCCAATGAATGGTAGGGTTTAGACTAGATCAAATTTTAGGAGTGATTCTACAACCCTCTTCTTACTGATCTCAATAAAGAATCTGCTTCATGAGAGATTGGGTGGAAAGGTTGAGGTATGCAAAAATTCTCCTTAAAAAAAAAAAAAAAACAACATTGGTTTCCTACTGAGTAACCGGACCATTTTGCCTAAGTAAGCGTTGTGGTTCGCGTAAAAAGGTAGGCAATGTTAAAAAAAAAAAATAGTGGATAATAAGGAGACTAAATTGCAAGAAGATAATAAACCTCTCTCCCATTAAGTTAGAAGATTTGAAGAGTAAAGTGGGGAGTTGGTGAAAGAAAAGCTCTTGAAATTTCTTTAGTTAATACTCAGCCACTAATTGGTTCAAATTGATAATCCAATGAAAGATCTCTTGAATGGTCTGACCAGATATCATTTATCTTTTGGGATGCCGAACCTAACTTTTGATTCAAGACCGAGTCGGTACATAATTCTGATATATCTATTTTACTCGAGGACGAGCAAAATTCAAGTTGGGGGGTGTGATAAACACTTAATTTAAGTCATTTAAAGTAAAAAATCATATTTAATTTATTTATTTATTAAGAATTTGATGCTTCTTTTTATGTTTTACAGGAAAGATGATCGCTGATACAAAGAGTCCGATTCATAAATCAAAAAGACTCAAGTTTAATGAAATTTGGACTTTAAATAAAATTAAAATAAAAGAAGGATGCATACGGTATTATAGAAAATGAAGATACTATACAAGGAATCCAAAAGGATATAGACGTCATTGTGAAGAAACAAAAGTTTCTTTTTGGAATATAAAAAGAGTATTCATGCGGCAGTGTTCACGCGGCGTGCACGAGAGCAGGCGTGCGCAGACGCGCGGGTGCGGGCGTGTAGGTGCGGGTGCGCGGCAAGCGGGCGTGCGGCAGGTGGGTTCGCGGGGAGTTTTTCCTGGCGGACGAACAGATGCTTATTAAAGAAAAAAAATTAATATTTAGAAATACTTTGAGAGAAAAGATTGGTATTTTCTTTATTTATTTGTGATCTTTCCATCTCATCCATCCATCTTTTAGTTTTTAGCATTTTTTTTAGTCCCATATCGAAAAATCATGTAAAACTCCTCCCTCCTAACACCTATAAAAAGACTTTTATACTTCCATTGGAGGGAAAGCCCAAAAATTCTTCTAGAGCCTTACATAAAGGAATAGAAAGGGACTACTTCATGAGCAGCTAAGCTAGCAGTCTCGGGAGTGGAGAAGAAATTTTGTAACGATACAGAGATAGTTTATTGTTCTAAACTTTCTTGTATTTCTTTATATGCAATAAAGATTATACTTTTTTTTTAAATCATCATGAGTTCTTTATTTGCTCTCTTTCATATACTTTTATTTATGCTTTCTTGTTAGATTAATATTAGGAATAACTTTTACTTTTCGGAGACGCACCGTGATCTACGGATACGGGGCATGCCGAGGAAAGAAGAGTTGTTTACCTAGTACTTTTCGAAGACGCACCATGATCTACGGATATGGGATGTGCCGAGGAAAGATAGGTATTTTTTCTAAGATTAATCACATCTATTTAATTAAAAGAAAAGAGATACAACTCTACTAGTGCAAGATTAATTCAAAACTCCCGAGCTCTTTATTTTTTAATTATATTAATTTTAAGATAATTTATTTTCTAAATCAAAACAACACTTCTTTCTTTTATTTTGCAATCTCAACTTAGTCCAAAGTCCCTGAGGATACGATCTCGACTCATCCTACCTACGTAGTGAGTAGAGTTATTTTTGGTGCTATCAATGACTATGCATCAATATGTTCAAATCTGATTTGAAATAGGATACTATATAGATAATGTTTGACATTATCTCTAAGACCTTATCGCCAGCTTTTTTTTTTTCTCCTTATATGTCTAATATTTTGAGAAGATTTTTTGTAAAAAATTAGTTGGAGAACTAATTTACCATAAAAAAATATGGGAAGAGGTGTTCCATATTTTTTTGACATGTTTTGGCATAAATTTTTGAGTAGGGGTGACAACACATAAAGTCCATGATCTCTAGAACTCTTCACCCCACCTCCTTACACATTGAAATAAAAGGAGTTTTATTTCATTCTTGTGCATGTAAGAGATCTGAGAGAGAGGCCTTCATGTTGAGAGGGGTCTTGGGTGTGGTTTCATGGCATGAAAGAAGAGGAGAGTCCTCTTCTCTTGGGGTGTGTGCAAAAATCAGGTTTCTAGGGTTTTGGTCCTCAGGGTTTGGGAAGAAAAAAAAAAAAGAGAATAGATTATTTTCCTCTCCATCTTTCTTTCACCTCTTCATCTCCTCTATAAGTCTATCTACAACCTCTAGAAAGATTTTAGAGATTCAAAAAAAAGATCCAGATCAGTCAAGAAAAAGGTCTTCGCGTGAGCTAGTACTCCCGAAAAGACTGATCAGATCGGAGCTTCGAGTGGATTTTTCGTAAAGATCGGACATGTGTGTGGCTATGAGCAACCAGTAAAGATCTTCTTCACAATATCTCTCAATAGCAAAGATCATCGACCCATGCAAAGGTATCGAGTTCTGAACTCAGATGAGAAGTAGATGCGATCTATTGCTCAAATGCATGCATGCTGATTTTATCTTTAGTATTTCTCAGATTTTATATGCAGCATATCATATCATAGATCCTAGAGTAGGTTGATTTGATAATTAGATCATATATATATTAGATTAATTTGATTAATCTAATTATCTTCCATCGTAATTTATCCAAAAAAATTTCAAAATACATGCATGAAATCACTTATGTCCACCAATAGTGGTATCAGAGCCTAGGTTCATTATGACATATTATATGTGCATATCAAATTTGAAATTTAATTTAATTTAAATTTGATATATGATATTTAGATCTAAATTTAATTAATGATTGATCACACAAACTGACATACGGTTGTCCTGCTGTAGGGTTTACCCCTTACAGTGAAAAAGTTATCCTAGTTTATGCTGATCCTTCATAAAATCTGATTTTATGTCATGCATGTGATGTTTATGATCTGATTTAGAAATGATCTAAAATTATAATCAGATTTGATGTAATTTAGATTAGATCTAAATTCATGTATATATGATATATGATTAGATTAGATGATCCGATTAGCAAGTACTTGGATTGGATTGATCATCAGATCGACCAGTCATAGGTGCAAGAAAGATTTAAAGGCCCTCTCTTCTCATTCGATAGAGTGCTCTTATGGCGTGTAGGGGTACCATCTGATTAGATTCTATGAAGAAGAATACGAAAGGAATAACTTACTTTTCTACAAAATCCTAGATTTTGAAATCCTAGATTTGTTGTGTGTGATACAATGTTGTATGAAATGTAAGACATCTAATCTATGTGATTAAAATTATTTTAATCATTAAAAAAATAAAATTTCAAATCATAAAAATTTTAGATATAATCTAAAAGGTATTTATGATTGATTTTATTTTTATGTTATGCAAGATTTTTTCAGATCTGAAACATTTTGAGAAGTGCTCGCACAAAAATTGAGCTGACCCAGTTTTGAACTGAGTTGACCCAGCCCCCTTGTGTAGCCGGCTCATTGTTGATTGAGTCGACCCGATTTCAGAATAAAAAATCTTTGTATAATATTTATTATAAATTATTTATAAAATAAAAAAAATTAAAATTATTTCAAACCTAAACCTAAATCCATGTTGATGCTAAACTTAATTGAGAATTAAATAAAGGATCGATTAGATCTAGAATTATGATTTAAGATTTAATGACATTGTATAAAATATAGGGGCATGGATTAGATTAAATCAGATCTTCTTAATGGGGTTAGACCTAAGGTTAGAATCAAAGAGTTAATAGACTAACTAGAGAAATTGATTAAATCTAACTAAATATTGAATTAGATTAAATCAGAATTTCTCTAGAACTAATACAATAGTTATAGATGGTCAAGTCCATATCTTTAATTAAATCAAATGGATCTTGATTATGACTCAATGGTTGAATCCAAATCATTAGGTTGGTCAAATTGAAACTAATTAACCAATTGGTGTCTAAGGTAAGTTTGGCATTGTGATTGATAGTTTTTAATTGAGAGTGGCTTATCTGACCATTTTGATGATGTCTAAGACAAGCTTAGCAGACCCTCTCACCAATCTCACTTACCTGGCCAATTTGATGAATTATATCTTGATTAGAGTGCTAAGTGATTCGAGTTGACCCATGCCATTAAAGTTGATCAGTGTGACTGATCTAGGTACCAGTTCAACCAGCATGACCTTAATCCAATTCAATAATTTGGTGATGTCAGTAGGAGGATTGTGGTTTATTAGTAAATCTCTTCTCTTCTCTTGACTCATAAATTAAATCTTCTAAATTATTAGATCCATAAAATGAGCTAGTTATCGGGATAACTGAATCATAGCCTCCCATTAAGGTGAATGGTAATAGGTCCATTATTTTTGATTGACATTGCAGGTGCTATCCATCTGGTGTTCTCTTGAATAATAAAATTATCATTCATCATATGATGACTTTGTTATACTATCTGATGATGGTTGGGTTGATCGAGCGATCCTCGAGTCTGATCATTCGTTAGTTAGAATCACTGAGTAGGTTCATGTTAATAGTTTGACCTAACCAAAACTTTCAGTGGAGGTCCATCGTCTACTAAAATAAAATCTAGGGCTAAATTAACTATTAAAAGTTATTTAAAGAAAAATTGATTGAGAACCTATCCATAGGTGTATATAGGTTGACCGAAACATCCTCGAACCTGTATGCAGTCTATGTAGATTCTAGTGCCCGCTAAAGGATTAAAGTAATTCTTTGGATTGGAGGTAGAGGCTACCAATTCAATCAAAATAGTGAAAGAATCTTTAGACTAAAGTTTAAGTTTTTAAGCTTAATCAATTCAAAAATATAGAGGTCTTGAGTTTTTTCTTTCAATTATGGCTAGATGTCTATTGCTCCATTCACTGTTTGACAGTGACTTATTTATAGGACCCAACTTCGATAGATGGTATCAAAAGTTGTAAATAGTTTTAGAGTATGAATGGATCCTAAATATGATTATGGATCTAGCACCTGATATTCCCACATCCAACATATATGATGCGATCAAAGGCACTTATCAGAAGTGGCCAAATGATCATATCATGGTGTGGTATTTTTTAAGAGCAGTAAAGAATATAAATTTAGTTATAAATTTGATGATGCTCAGTGAGAAAAAATTCTTCAAATATTGAAGTAGTTTTTTTTGCACCTCTGAAGATGTGTCTTCAGTGGGGTAACAATTCTTTGAGAAAGAAAAAGAAAAAAAAGTACAAAAGAATCATGCTCGAGCTAATGAGTCCGAACTGACAAAAGAGTCTAAGGTTAACCTAGTCTGGTAGAGTCCCTTGATCTGAATAGGCTAAAGAAGAAAAATTAGCAAAGGATTGCTAGATAAGGTACTTATATGATAACACCTTGTAATTTCTTTATCTATGACACTACTGCCTCGATATTGGATATCGAAAGTTCATGCAAATTATTGCAATGACTTCAGGTTAGTAGAAAGATTAGAAACAGCAAGAGGTTCCTAAAGTTGGATATGGAAGTCATATTCCAATCCTGATTTTAGAAATCATTGAGCTTATTTTTAATTCTACCAATGTCATTTTAGTGATTGTCACTATTATCTATTGATTTTTGTGATATCATTATGAATGATGTCAAAATCATGTGGACAACTGAAAAATGGCATTTACGAATAGTCACAGCCTGTTAGTGTATAGTACACAAGAATCAAACTCTTAAAGTAGATTATGTCCTAGAAGCCTACCTTTGGCAGTTTAGGCTCGGTCATTAAGCAAGAATAGGATCAATAGGATAATTCTCAAAGTCAATGATTGTGAATCATGGTCAATCTATCAATCCTATCTCCTTAGTAAGATGACCAAATCACCTTTTGCTGGAAAAGGTGAACAAGCTAACGATGTTCTGAGTCTGATACATACTGATGTATTGAATCTACGAACATATTTGCCATAAATATGGATTATTTAAAATATTCAAATGATTCTATAATAAGGTAGAAAAATAAACTAGAAAGAGCATTAAAACTCTTCGATCAGACCAAGGAGGAGAATGCCCTTCTGATTAGTTTTTGACATATTTAGAAGAGAATAAGATTTTCTCTCATTAGAATTGACTTTATTAAATATAGTTGGATCCACGATGGGGTTTGCAAGTCTGTCAGTCTCCTTTTAGGGTTATGCTCTTAAGACTCTTGTTATGTTCTGAGCTGGATTTCGAATTAATCAGTCACAATGACTCCATATGAGATATGGACTAGGCGTAAGCCGATACTTTTTTACCTTAAAATTTGAGAGTGTTCAGTTTATGTCGAGTATTTGCAGACCGATTAGCTTGGATCCCGATCCTATATGTATTATTTTGTCAGATATTCCAAAAAATCTAGGGGATATAACTTCTATCTTGCTAAAGAACAAGAGTTGTTCGGTATTCTTTTTAGAAAAAAAGTACCTTGGTGAAGGTACTGATATCTTTAATGTAGAACTTATGAAGTTTGATAGATAGAAGAATCGACATAATCTAATGAATCCATAAAATCAAATTTGATTAGATCAAATTCGAAATCCATTGTAGAAGCACCATTAAGGAGTTTCGGTAGAGTACCGCATCTGTCGGATAAATACTTCGATATCTAAAACCAAGACATGATTCTATTGAACTTGATGAGAATAATAAGGATCTGATCACCTACATAGATGCCATGCAGAGGTCCGACTCTAATTAGTGGCTTGGAGCCATAAAGTTCGAAATTAAGTCCATGAAGGTCAATGGTGTATGGACACTCATTGATCCACTTGAATGGATAAAATCCATAGGGTGTAAGTAGATCTTCAATAAGATCAGAGAGCGTAGATGAGAAGATGGAGACCTATAAAGCCCATCTGATTGTCTCAGGATATTGTCAACATTATAGTATTGACTATAATGAGATATTTTCTTCTGAGATAATGCTAAATATTTCAGAGTTGGAATATGCATTTTGATAAATGATCAAAATGCATGTCTTTGTTGAGAATAAAGAAGAATCTTGTAAATATAAATGGATTAATAGTTGTGTGGGTGTATTTCTTATTTTGTATGAGAATGAAATTTTCTTAATCGAGAATAACATTTCTTACATTATAAAGAATAAAAGTTTTGCTGTTATTATTATTCTCCATAAAAGACTTTGGGAAAAGCATCCCTTATCCTAGGGATGAAGATCTATGTAGATAGATCTAAGAGGCTATTTGAGTTTTCTCAGTCCAACATACATAGAGTATTTATGAGTAGAATTTGTTCTATCATGTACACCTTGTATGAGATCGAATATGGTATACTCACCAGGGTAGTGAGTGGATATCTGCAAGATCTAGATTAGAATTACTGGAAGGTCATCCTTAAGTATTTGAGAAATACTAAGGCTTGGTGGTTTGGTTATAAAGAATCTGACTTAAAACTTGTAAAGTATGACTCCAATTTTTAATTGGATATAATAATAACAAGAACAATATAATGGAGCAATCTGGTGGAAAGGTTCTAAGCAGAGCAATATAGCTAAATTCAAATTGCGAGACAGAATGTATTGCAGCATTCGATTCTTCCAAGAAAGCTATATGATTATACAGGTTCACTGATAAGCTAGGAGTGGCAGTCTCCGATGACGGTCCTACTATATTGTACAGCACTGGAGCCATAGCTTATGCCAAGGAGCCGAAGTCCCATTAGTTTACTAGGCATTTTTCATCGCTACCATCTTATTCAAAAAATCTGTTAAGGTGACATCAATCTTTAGAAGATCGATGGAAAGGAGAATGTGACCAACCCATTTACTAAAGCCTCGATATCTAGAAGTTCTGAGATGATAAATCGAAGATGGGTATATGATACTATACTGATTGGCTTTAGTCCAAATGGAAGTTATTAAAAAATATATCCTAAAGTCAATCATTTGATAATTATGTTAACTATAAATATATATGAATTGATAAATAATAAAAGTTATTTAGCTTTTTTCATCACAAAATCACATCTTCTAACAAACTCTTATATTGTGATGAAGTCTTTAAGACTACTTTGATCGATAAAGGAGAATTTATCGTGTAGTCCTTAAATTGGTTCATGATCAAACAATACGCTATTACTAGGATGATAGCGATATCAAGTGTAGGTCATTGTGTGCCATATACATTGGTTGTCCTCATAACCAAATGATGCAGAGACACTAGTATGGCATACAGATGAGATGTAGGCATACATCATCACTGAACGTGATCAAGTGTGGAGCACTCTGCTGTCAAAGATAGTTCATGAAGGATATGGATATAAGTATCCCTCTGATTTGAGATCACCATGGTGACTTACAAGTAATTTACTGTACTTTAATATCAGACTAATTGAGTTTCTAATTTAGTGATGAAAGATTTCTGAGTGCAGTCAAGTACTTGTCAAGTCGATGCGTGAGTCAAGATAGAATTGACCCTTTCGAATTAGTTGGAGTTAATGTATCAATGTATTTTAATTTAGCAAAATCTGGATCTGCATAATCCATGTGATGGATTTAAAAAAGATTAAAATATAATATGGATAATTTATCTAGGATTGACAGTTAAATCTTAGGTCATCCTCGAGCATTAGGATCAAAGGGATGAATTATACGGTAACCATACATCAATAGGTTCTTGAATGTTGCTTCACCATCATTCGACTTATCTGGACCTCGGATCACTATTGCTAGATGGTTACATCGATTGGTTCAAAAATTTATTCCTGTACTATCGGTCTACATTCGAACCTATGGGGTCACACTTAAAAAAAATTTTTAACTGATCACGTGGCTGATCAACAATTGAGAATCATTCAAGGGCTTAATCGTTAATTTGATTGATGATTAACCTTGTGCAAAAGTTATAATAAATTTATTCATCAAGTGTTAGTAAATTAATGAAAGATTAATTAGTAGTTAGATTGCTGATTAGCTTAATTTGATTGAGCAAAGAGGATTAAATAAAATCTAATTGAATTAGATTCAATTATGTTTGACCCAATTAGGTTATGAGATGACCTAATCGTTAAGGGAGAAATATCTCTGATTTGATCAGGATTTTGATTCAATCAATTTTTAATTTAATTAAAATTTAATTAAAAATTTATGAATCTAATTAGATTAGATTTTATATATTTTATTTAGGCTAAACTAGATGTGATTTGGTTTGGATCAAATAAGAAAACTTAGAGTCCATATAGGATTGGACTCTTTCTCTTCTTACATCATAATTTTTAACACCATCTTTCTCCACACACAAAATTATTTTGTGTGAGATTTTTTTATACTAAAGAATCCTTTCCATTCTCTATCTCACATCAAAATTTGGAAAGGATCAGGTTTTAAATGATATGTTCAAATCTAAATTGAAATAGGATACCATATAGATAATGTTTGACATTATCTCTAAGACCTTGTCGCCAACTTATTTTTTTCTCTTTATATGTATGATATTTTGAAGATATTTTTTATGAACAATTAGTAAAATGAACTAATTTACTATGAAAAAATATGGAAAGGGGTGTTCCATATTTTTTTGGCATATTTTGGTGTGAATTTTTGAGTAGGGGCGACAACACATCAAGTCCGTGATCTCTAGAACTCTTCACCCCACCTCCTTATACATTGAAATAAAAGGAGTTTTATTTTATTCTGGTGCATGTAAAGACCTGAGAGAGAGGCCTTCATGTTAAGAGGGGTCTTGGGCATGGTTTCATGGCATGAAAGAAGAGGAGAGTCCTCTTCTCTTGGGGTGTGCGCAAAAATCAGGTTTCTAAGGTTTTGGTCCTCAGGGTTTGGGATAAGAGAAAAATAAGAAAAAAATTATTTTTCTCTTTATCTTTCTTTCACCTCTTCATATCCTCCAGAAGTTCATCTTCAATCTCTGAAAAGGTTTCAAAGATTTGAAGAAAGGATCCAGATTGGCCAAGAAGAAGGTCTTCGCATGAGCTAGCACTCCCGAGAAGACTGATTAGATTGGGGCTCTTAGTGAATTTCTTGTAGATACTGAATGCATGTGTGGCTGTGAGCAACCAACAAAGATCTCCTTCATCATGTCTCTCAATAGCGGCGATCATCGTCCTGTGCAAAAGTATAGAGTTCTGAACTCAAATTAGAAGTAGATGCGATTTACTGCTCACATGCATGTATGCTGATTTTATCTTTTAATTTTTAAATTTTATATGCAACATATCATGTCATAGATCCTAGAGTAGGTTGATTTGATGAGTAGATCATATGCATGTTAGATTAATTTGATTGACCTAATTATCTTTCACTATAATTTATTTGAAAAAATTTCAAAATACATGCTTGAAATCATCTACATTCACCAATCGTTCATAATGGACGGACCATATCTCATATAGTGCCATCGCTCCTCATAGTTACCTCATTAAGCTGAGGTGTATAAGGAGAATTTCATCATGAAACTAAGCCATTCTTTTTAGATAATCGATAGATTTTCTAATTGGTATTGCATCTTCGATCTGATCGAAGTACCTTTAGGATTTTTCTAATTTATCTTTTCTACTTCACATCTGAATTCTTTGAACCTTTCAAAGTCTTTCAGATTTGTATCTCATATACATACCAATATCATGATTGCTCATCAGTAAAGATGATGAAGTAGTGATAACCTTCTAGTTTGGCTCATCAAATGGGCCATGCACATCGTATGTGTACTAGGATAAGTATCTCAGTGGTTCTATCCGACCCACAAAGGATAGCTTGGTCATTAATCCTCAAAGAGATGATTTACATACTAGATATAACTTAACAGTCAATGAGCCCAAAGGCCCATTTTCTCTAGTCGGCAAATCATTTCTTCTCATACATGACCTAGCCAAAGGAACCATCTATATGCTTCAGGTTATTTGGTTCTGGATCTCTCAAACCCAATGACATTCACTATTTTGCTCAAATAATTTTTACAAATGCATCACCATGTAAATGATAAAAAATAAATCCAAACAGTAATTATCGAGATTAGGTGCCCACGGCCTAGTGTAACTTTTGCACCATTGTCAGCTCAAAAGAGTCACTTCATCTTCCCTCAGTCCTCTTCCTTCCTTAAACTTTATATTAAAGTGCATAATATGCACTAGAGTCTAATGAAAAAGAAAAAATTGTAAGATCAATTTTGAGCAATTTGACATACCTTCCGAAGGTGTGTTAATATTTTTTTAGGTTCTCCAGGTATGTACCTTTAAACTTTTGAAGATCACTTAGTTATCAGCATATTGACTAATTCAGTTAAGATGCTATAATTTTTATTTATGTAATAGTTTCATAAACTATTCGTAAGGATCAGAAATTATAGGATCAAATCCATTAGCAATTTCTTATGCATGGTCATATTGAGCTATTCAAGCTCTTCAATATCTTTGATCATCGATCATAGATAAACTGTCCGTCATGCATCTCATACACTGTGCAATTTTGATCATCTCATAACTTTTATAGATAAATCAGCATGTCATTAGCAGTCTATATGTCCTCATGCATATATTAGATTTCATCAACTATGAAGTCTAATTTATAGCACTTAACCTAATATCAATATCCAACCGTTTGTCAAGTATAGCTCGTTGACTATGGATTGGATAAGTTGATGATATTGGGTTAACTTGATCAAGAACATGGCTTAATTTCTAAAAGCTAAGAACTATTCTTAGATTTTTGAGTCAAAATATGTAGTTGATTTTAGTTAAGTGATTGATATCTAAGATTTGAGCTAAAGGGTTGGAAGCTGAAGACTTGATCATAAAGAGTAAAGATTTAATTAGATGATTGTACTTGTAATAGTTTGTTCTAGAAACTTTAAAAACAAACAAAATACTTTCATTAATTTTTTGAGTCTCTCATACTCCTCGGATGGAGAAACAAAAATTCTAACGCGATAAGTGGTTCTAGTGGGTGCTGCGGTCCAATTGATGTATGGCACCTCACCTAATAGTTATTGATGACACGTATACCAATGCATGAATAACTTTTTGTCCAGATGCTTCTCCAAGCATGTTGTAGCGACTTGATCTTTAAGCCCTGTGGCCTCACCTAATAGTTATTGGCATATTTCTTAGTTAAGTCCTACCCACCGTTCATCAGCAAGTGTAAAGCCGTCATTGGGTCCCTCACCTAATAGTTATTGGATCCAACCCCATCTTTACCCGAAGGCATATAATGCTAATAGAGTGGTTGTACCTTTTCGATCAACCAAATCACTGTAACCAGTTGAGAATGATCAACACTGAAAAAGACATCCGCATCTCTATAATGGTGGAAGACTAGAAGACTTAATATATAGTGAGGAGATTTAGGTTCAGATCTCTTCTAATTAATTACATACATTTGATGTAATGACTAATATGGTTTGGGTCAGTATATTTCATGTCTGACCAATCTTGTCGGTATGGGTGAACCCAGGTCAACAAGTAACCTAATACAAAATATAATCTCTCAAAATAGCCAGATAAGTAAAGATGAGTGGGGGTCCCCCCGTTGCTTTCCTTAGACACCAACGAATTAACCAGATCAGATAATGGAACCAATTAAATAACCACCATCTAATACTTGTCTTAGACTCCAAATTGGTTGATTAGAATTAATTAGCTTAAGCTATAGATCCGGGCTCGAACCGCTAGGTCAAATTTGATTTTGACTTAATTAATTCACATCAAATATGAATCAATTTGACCAACTATAACTAAATTCAATTTTGAGCCTCTTTGACCTAATCCCAACTAACTCTTGATTAGGTTTGATCAACTGCTCAAAATCAAAAAAGGTTCTAACCTGATCTAATCAATGACCCTAGTTGTAGTTTAGTCTCTAAACCTAATTTGTTCAACCCATACTCGATGTCCATATTTTGTGCACTAAAATTTAGATCTTAAATTCAAAATTTTAGATCTTATAATTTCAAATCTTAATTCTCGATTGAGTGCATTATGTACATGGGTTCAAGTTTAGATTTAAAAATAATTTCTAATCTAAATAATTTATATTATATCTTATACAATATGATTGTCTGTAAAATCGAGTCGATTCATCCTGGTACATGAATCGACTTGTCATAGTGAGTCGGCATATATTGAGATAAATAGAAACCTATAGATCTAGCCTGCACAATTGAGTCGGCTCATCAGCAAATGAGCTGGCCTACCATGGTCTCGAGTCAACTCCAATAAAAATGAGTCAACTCACCAAGCACTCGAGTCGACCCAATTGAGAATCGAGTCAACTCCATAGGCATACCAGTCACAGTTTCATGATTTCATATAAACAAAATATTAGGGTTTTGGATCTAGAATTTTGCAAAAATTAAGTTTTAGATCGTGTGTCAAAATAGTATATCAAATATAATATTTTAATGATCTAAAACATATAAAAATACATGCATAATTTGATTTAAATCTAAAACATGTATCATATATAGTTTTTCATTTGCTGTTCATCTTCATGGGAAACATCATAGTCGACACCCCTACACATCATAAGAGAGAACCCATCGAATGGGCAAGAGAGGGACTTTAATCTCTTCATCATCTTATGACCGAACGGCCATGGTGATTATCCCAATTCAATTATCAAGCTACTAAGAATTTAATCTAAAATATCACATATGTAATCAATTAAAAATCAGATCTAATTATCTTTCACATGTCAAACATATGAATAATAACATCGAATCTATGCATGTAATAAAAATTTCAGCAATCGTACTAAATCTAAATTAAATCTTAATTAATATTTTTAGATCTAAAATTAATTTTAGATCTGAATAATTCATGATTTATTTTAGATCTAAAATAATTTTAGATTCAAAATAATTTTATAATCATATTACAGCATGTAAAAAATTTAGATCTAACTTTAATCGATGTTTTACATCGTTCTAGGATAACTATTCAGCATAACAGGCCAGGGTAATCTTATTTCAGAACGAGTAGACAATCAACTAATCTTCAGATCTGATTTTTATAAATCAAATTTTAAATTTGAAAGGTTTTCATGTTCGTATCAGAACCTATGCTCTGATACCACTGTTAGAAAATCGCTACGATTTCGTACGTATTGTTCAATTTTTTTTTAAATATCTATACAGTGAAAATAAATAAATTAAAATATTTTTAATTTATTTATGTATTAGATTAGATCTAAAAATTATAGCAAGAATCTTGACATGAACATACAACCATGATCCAAAATCTAAAAAAAAAATAAACGGTTAGCAAAATCAATCGGAGATCAAATCTGCATACCTTGGATTTATGGACGTCTTGGGTTTTGATCATAACACGTGCCCAACCTTTGCTGGTATTCATGCAAAGATATCTGATTAGAGCATCAAGATCATCGATGTGCTAAAACCTTATAGATCTCACTCCTCATCCTTAGATCTAGATCTCTTCTTCTAGATCTTGAAGGAGATTGCCATGCGAACTCTTTCGCACAGATCCAACAGGATCTGAACTAGATCACCATGAAAAGAAGAACAACCCTTCTTCTTCTCTTCTTCTATCTCTTTTCACTTCTTAGATCTGATCACCATCAGATCTGGGTGTTGGATGAAGGAAAGAAGGGAGGAGGAGGCATTGGAAAGGAGAGCATGTCCTAAAGAAGTCGCCACTTCTTATTCACGCAAGACCTCACACCTCTTTTTATTTTTGTCACACACCACAAATCCCTCATGCCCCAAACCCTTCTTAACACCCAAGAGATCTAATCTCTTTAATCTAGGGCATTGAAAACCAAATCAAAGGGTAGAAAGGTGTTGAGATAAAGTTGTGATGTAATAAAGAAACCTCTGCTCACAATTAGCACACATCCACCTTTTCTCAAATTTTTTTTATCATATAAAAACTTCTTCTATGCCCTAGTTAGATAGATTCTTATCCTATTTTGAATTAAATTTAAATATAAAAAAATCTAAAAAAATAAATTTCAGATAAGGTGGGGCGCCAACTATTGGCGCCCCCTCCCCTTTCATGCGTGCAAGAAGAGAAGCACGAGAAGAACAACACTCCTCTTCCCTTCTTGGTATGATTTCCAAAGATAGAGTCTCAAAGAACCTAGACTCTCCAAGTCATAGTTCTTCTGGTTCAAATTTGGTCTCAATCAGGTTCAAATCGAGTCCGAAACGATCCGAATTCGAAAGGCTGTCAAGCCTGATCCAATCAAGCTTGAAATTTAAATCTAATTTGGATAATTAAACCTAATTAGTATTAAATTAAATTAAGTATAATTAAATTAAATTTGATTTAAATTAATTAAAACTTAATTTATAATTTAATCAGTCTTAATAAAATTACAACATTTATAATTAAGTCCCTCTGCTCACAATTAGCAGCTGCCAAAACTGTAACGATTATAAATTAGCAGTTTCTAAAATTCAAACTATAATCTAATTAATAATTTGAATATGATCTAAGCTATTGATCAGGTCATACTTTTTTTGTATATGACCCCTCAGATTCTATTCTGTCTGGTAGTGAGACACGTGATCTCCATCACAGTATCATCGAAACTCTTTTCAATGGGCTAGAATAATTCCAACTCACCTCAACAAAGATCGTTGATTCGAAAATGATCTTAATGAGTTCTCATGATCCACCAGTGACGTCTAGCAATATGTAGTGGCAACCCAGTAAAATAAAAAAATAAACCCCTAGGTGCAATTATCATATGATACAATCCTCTATCGTGAGTCCCGACTTGATGGAGGTTATAGAGAACTCATCAAATCCCATCGTCAGTCATATATTAGATTGGCTCGACTCGAGTTTATTTGTGAATTCTATGAAAATTCTTTTTCAGTATTCATACTTACTCTGATCAGAGATTTTTTAAACTCAATCTTACAAATCGCATAGGACTTCTCTTTTTCTACCAAGGTCAATAGATTCTATCTAGGTGCATCCTACTCCAAATAGTAAATCTGAACCTACAATAGCCAACATACACAGTAAAAACTCGAATAACTAGGGATCAAAAAAATATGCAGTCAAAATAAGTAGCCTCACTGCAAATAGCTAACACACTGCAGATCAAAGGATCAATCACACCATTACAGCATCGAGAAAATTACTGACAGTGAGTAGACATTCAAGTGATTTTTCATATTGGTCACACTCAGTGTAAATTATTCTCTAACAACCATCTGTACTCTTATCCCAATGTCTCTACACCATAAACTCGAGACTCATCTGTCTTAAAGAGAGGTGATCACTGTCCTCCGTGACAATCCTTCAATCGAGAGCATTTAAAAATTAACCACTAATGATGTATGTCTCAAATTCTTAATACTTTGAGAATATATAAAATTATTTTTGTTAATTTTTAAGATAAATCATGGACACAAAAGATATGATTGGTTATTAATACTACCCATTAAGTATAAAATATGCCCTAAAGAAAGGTATGTGTCAGCCAAGATTAGTTTCTAGGACACACATCTAACACCGAACAGGTCAGTGGATCATCATCCTAAATGATGTTGATCGAATTATCATTCTCAATGACAAAATCATATCTCAAAAGTGCTTGACACACTCTATTTGACCTTTAGAGAGGAGGTGTATATTGTGGATGTACCTCATTTTTGGGTACTTCTGATTGACGATCTTCTTGTGGTTCAACCATAGGTATTTCTGGATCAGTTTGTAGATCCTGAACTTTCATAAGTTCAATATTCCTCCCATTGCCTTCTTCTTGGATGAATTTATTTTTTAAAAAAATGACATGCCTACTAACAAATATTTTTTATTTAGTAGGGTGGTAGAAGTAGTATCCATTAGTTTCTTTAGGATACCCTACAGACCTACATCTGTCTGATCTAGCAATAAGCTTATATTTCAAATTATTTTTGATATAAATAGGACAGTCCCAAATCTTAAGATGTTTAATATTAGGCTTCCTTCTCTTTCATATCTCATATGGTGTGCTTGCAATAGACTTTGAAGGTACTCTGTTTAATATATATGCGGCAGTCTATAGGGTATATCTCCAGAAAGATATTAGGAGATCAGTAAAGCACATCATGGACCGCATCATATCTATCAAAGTATGATTCCTCCTTTCTGCTACACCATTTAACTTGGATGTATAAGGAGAGTCCATTCAGAAAGAATACCTTTACTTTTAAGATGATCAAGAAATTCACTAGATAAATATTCTCCTTCTTGATTAGATCGAAGAATCTTGATACTTTTTTCAATTTGTTTCTCAACCATACTTTGATACTCCTTGAACTTATCAAAGATTTCAAATTTATGTTTATTAAGATACACATATCCAAAGCTTGATAGATCATCTGTAAAGATGATAAAATAGGAGTATCCTCCTCTGACCTGAGTTGTCATCAGTCCATATACATCTATATATTCTAGGACTAATATCTCATTTGCCCTCTCTCCTTGTCCAGAGAATGGAGTTTTTATCATTTTACCCATGAGACAAGATTCACAAGTTTCTAATGATTCATAATCATACGGATCAAAGAATTTTTCTTTGTATAACTTGTTTATCCTTGGCTCACTAATATGACCAAGGCGGCAATGCTAGAGATATATGATATTCACATCTTCTCTCTTTCTTTTCATATTTCTTTCAATATGAAAAATATTTTTATTGAGTGCAAGAATTAAAAGATTGTTATTAATATAACCACTATCATAAAATTTATTAAAAAAGAAAATGGAGCATCCATTTTCCATTAGCTTTATTTCATAACTTTGTTTTAATAATAGAGGTATAGAAATAATATTTCTAATGACCTTTGGCATGTAATAACAGTCTTTCAATTCTAAAATTTTGTCCGAAGGTAAATCAAGTATACAGATTCCCACAGCCTCTGCACTACTGAACTCTCCACTTGCGTTATAAAGCTCAAGGTCACCTCTTTTCAGACCTTTGATATTCTATAGTTGGTATAATCAATTATAAATATATGATCCACAGATAGTATCTAATATCTAAGTATCAGAGTCTGAGCCACTCAATAAAAAATAGATTTGTATCATATACACACCTTGTGGTACTGTATTTGCTCCCTACTTCAATCTTGCAAGATAATTCTTGCAATTATTTTTTTAATGTCCAAATTTATCACAAGATGAACAGCTAATATCCATATAGATATCTTTTGCCTTCTCATTACTACTGACCGATCTATGATCAGAAATATCCAGAACATCAGAGTTCATCTCTGATACGAATCTAATTTGCAAGTTCCTCAACCAATCCACATAGTTTGGATCGGTCAACATAATTTCATGCAGTGAAAATAAAGAAGCCATAATGTAGATTTAAAGAATAATAGTATAAGCAGACTTCTCATATTTGACATGTATAACTAGATAAGGTCTTTTAGCTAGTTATGTCTCTCACTATTTTATCGGATACCATAGCCCTCTCCTGTGATAAATAAGAAATCCTAATCCAGTTTCTTAATGGGGTTGAGACCCTAATCCTTAATGAAGCTTTGTAGATATCACAACAAACCTCAATGAATTCAAAGGTAGGAAAACATATCTAATTACATCTCATGCAATTTTCAACATAATCCTTACCTCTAAAAATACTCATAGCCTTGTGGATATCACAACAAACTATAGTATTTTTAGTTAAGTCAGACCCTTCATTTTCATACAGTCATATCTGAAAAATACTGTCCTTGTGGATATCTTAACAAAATAATATATATAAATATGTCATAAAGTATATAATATGCACTAAGACAAACCCACATCAATCTCCATAGCAAGTCTTGTGGATTCATAACAAATCTACTATAATTTTTGATAGGGTATTGAGTAGGCATGAAGGAAGGCATTGTAGTATTCAAAATACTAAGCAACCTTTATTCAAGATTCGATCTAATTCAATTGGCCAGAAAAGTGTTAAGATTAGTGGGAGTCCCCCCATTGCTTTTCTTAGACACCAATAAATTGGCCAAGCCAGCAAACGGAACCAATTAAATAACCACCATACTTGTAACACTCCTTAGACATCAAATTGATTAACGATTCAAGAAATAGGTTAGCTACTGGTTCACAACACTATGACTTAATATGATTTTTATGAGAGCTTTAATGGTCTCAAGCACATCCTAATTCAATGAATCATTATGATGCACTATTATAGTTGTATCTTAATAAAGATAACAACTAATCATGGTATCTAATCATATCTCTAAGATATGAAAACATAATCATACAACATGATTATAAGAAAGTATATCATATGCATGTATCAATATAAAATACTCTTTTCACAGTTTTTCTTCTTGGGATATCACAGTGGCACCCTTACTCACCATAAGAGTACCCCATGGAATGGGAAAAGAAGATCTTTGAACCCTACTTGCTCTTATGACTGGACGGCCTGGTGATAAATCTCAATTAGAGTACTAAGCTACTAAAAATAATTCTATACATATATCATGCACTTTAACTAAAATATATCTCTAAGAGATGCTAAGGTTTGGATGTTCAATTGGGTTCAACCATTGACCCGACTTGAACCAAACCAAAAGCCTATACTTGATCACAATCAAGATAATATTTTAACCTTTGATTATATAGATCAAGATAGGTTTTGATACTACTATTGGGTTTCGGTGGCATAGTGGAAGGGTTAGGTGTTTAAAATTTTCATTCAAAATACCTGATGCACTGAAAACCCTAATGCCCAAAAACCTTTGACTATATCAATCAAAATATAATTGAATTAAACTAGGATAAGAAAAGTACCTATAGTGCTAATCTAATTTTCATGAGGAGTCTATATGTCTGCCCTCCAACGATAATCCACACAGAAATTAGACCAAAGATAGCGCTCCTCCTTTATCTTGCTTCAAGAGTTCTAGCCCCTAGAACTCGACTAGCCCTATATCGGTTAGGTTTCTCCAAGAACCTAACTTGACCCTCTCAGAACCTCCTTTGGACTTCTGATTCTCCTTCTTTAGGACCCTCACAATCCTTATTTGGACCAGCTAAGACTTTGTCTTAAATCCCAAAAGCCTTGTCCTAAAAATGAATGGGTTGTAAGAAAGAAGAGAGAGCAACAAAGAGAAATTGGAAAGATTTTCTGAATACCTCGAACACCTAGCACTTAGGCCTTTTATAGCCACTAGATGGATGCCAAAAGGAAGGGATACATCCCATCCAAGAGGCTTATCTGATCAGATTATCAAAGATAAGAGTTTCTTCAAGCAGAAGGACTCTTATCAATGATACGTCGATCAGCACCTTCACCTACAGGCATGATCAGAGAAGGGATATTTTCACATCCTTTCTTAAATCAAAAAAATCTACAAAAATACACATGGATAGGAGACTTGTTTCTAATACTAGAAAACTTGATAAGAAAGGAAAAAATCCCTTAAAAAGAAGTCATCTCACATTCCTTCATGTGAAGGTTGATCACCGCATGCGTGCACATGCATAGGTGCCTTTAGTGTTCGATAAGGATCCTGATAAGTTTGGAAAAATTCCAAAAAATTATCCATAAAAAAATAGATTAAAAATAGAACATTATCAGATAAAGGCATTTCATTTTAATTGAGTTTGATTAGGAGAAAGATTCTCCAAAATGAGAGGAGACACGATGCTTCAATGCATGCGCACGAGAGGTCCTCCTTTTTCTAATTTTTCTCCACCCCATATTAATCCAGAAAAATCTATCACATGCTTTGAGATGTCCATCAAAGGATGAAGGGTGATTAGGGCTATCACATGCATCTTAATCCAATGTTAGAAAGATTCCTCCTTCTGCTCACTCCAATACACACACGGTGATTTATTTTTGCACCGACAGTCCTTCACAACTTGGACTCTTCATAATTGGCATTAAAATTAGATGTGATGCCCCACTTTGGGATGCTTCTAGGTGGCACAATCTGACCCAAATGCCCACTAAATTGGGCTAGCTAATTAGTAAGGGATGAGATCAAATTGGTCTCCCAAGGAGCTAGGGTTTCCACACATGTTAGCATGCTTATTAGGAACCCTGATTGAATCCAAAATTTCAATCAACCTTATCAAAAAGGTTCTTGGCTAATTTTTATATGTGTATAACCCATTGGATTCCACGTCTAGCTAGCAGTAGGTCTGAATGCAAGTTGACCAGTTTTGATTAGATTTCAATCTAATCGATTTAGGTCCAATCAAGCTAATTCGAGTTCAATAATTAGAATCTTTTTTAATTGGTGATCAAATTAAACTCTTTAATTTAATCAAATCTACAAGTTAAGATTGACTTCTAGCAACATATCATGACTATTTAGAAAATATAAAATTTGATAAAAATATCAAATATATCCTTCAGTGGTAAGTTACCGTGCAATTCAATCCTTCGATCATCCTTGCACTCTGAATATGTTCATGAGAATGGAATTATGTCAAACTCAAACACATATTCATATCAAATCTCAATTAACTAATGATGACTTCAATGATGAAGTATTAGAAACTCTTTCTAATCTCCTTATTTTTTGACCAAAAGATTTTTCTCGAGTCATCTAGGGATGAGAATACACAGGATGCGATCTTCTCTTACTAAGAGTGATCGATTCCATATTGATCTACTCATAATCTTTATACACACTCCATCATTTCTAGAATATCTCGTACATGTCTTAATACCATGTCTGGGCATGAACCAAAATATGAATTCATGTGCATAAGATTTCATGGTGATCTCAGATCTAAGGATAACTTGCACAACTCCCACTTAGAAAACTATTTTTGACATGCAAGTAAGGCTTCCATAAGATGTTCTCTTTCATCAAGATAATTCAGTGGACTCATTTTCAAATGAGCACCCATATCTTTGTATTAGTGTTCTATACACAAGTGGCTAGTGAGATCTACCACTTTCTCCATCGAGCATACATAGAATGTGCCAGTCTATCCGGAACATTGATATCCGACTCAATGTTCCTACGATTAAAAATATTTAAGATTAGAGTTTTAAGATTTTAGGTCTCACTAGCATGACCCATTCATGTCTCTTAAAACTATTGTCCTAATCTTTGGAGTTCATCATAATCTTAGACATAATAAGATACAGCTAAAATGATGAATCAATACCTCAAATAATAAATATCATTATATGAGTCAAAAAATTATAAAGAAAAGTCCTATCATAATATACTTATGATTGGCTTATAGGGCACTCTTCTTTTATTTATTTGATTATTAATTAAATACTGTCATATTAGTTATTTTTCAAAAAGGTTAGCAACCTAAGAGGGAGGATAAATTGGGTTCTTTAAATATTTTTACTAAATCTAAATCTGAACAATTATGTGCTATAATTTAAACTAATTTGAGTGATTATGAGGTGTATGCTATGAGTAATAGCGAAACTAAGATAATGAATACAATGCAGGAATTAAAAGTATGTAAATCAAGCAAGATAAGATATAACACAAGCACAAAATTTATAGTGGTCCGATACAATCCTGCATCTATGTCCACTCCCCAAGCTTTTCTTAGAAATTCAACTATAATTAGTCCAATTATAGTGTGATTATTTTGTCTGGACTTACAATCAAATCCAGCTGGTTTTCTAATATTATCAACCAAAATCTTACATAATTATTTTTTGGAATCATAGTTCAGTCAAGTTGGTTTTATAGGATCACCAATCAAAATCTTACCAGTCCAATTTCAGGCTTGGACGGATCTAACCTAAGTTTCTTTCACCCCAAAGAAACTTGAAAAGAAAACTCAAAATATAAGATATAGAGTCTTAGCACAAAATTAAAAATAAAAACGTAGAACTCTTTATTGCTCGAAGAAGTTGCTGATAAGTTGCTTGAATGAGGCTTGAACTTCTATTCTTTGATGCTTGAGAGGATGCTATTGATGATGGAAAAAGTCACTCTTGAAAGCTCACTAAATTCTTTGCAGAAATTTTTTCTCTTTTCCTCTTCCTCAAGGATATTCAATAATGGCTCTCATAAATAAAGTATTTCACTTTAATCCCTTTCCTCTTTCTTCTCAAATGATTTTCTAGCCTTTTATTAGCTTGGAAGTAGTTGGAGAATGAGTTTTGATCATTAGAAGAGCTGAAATAGCCATTAGAGTAAAAAATTAATCATTGAAAAAGTACAAAAAATTAGCTATTAGTGTAATCCTTGTGTCAGGAGTCGACTCACAGTATTTAGAAGTCAACTCGAGCTGTGAAGAGTCAACTCATAGAATCTATGAGTTGGCTCTTGCTTCTCACGAATCGACTCATAGTCTGTGCCAGTGAACTCCAACATGCCAGACTCGACTCTTCTTCACTAGGAGTCGACTCATCTTGGCAAACTTGTGAAAATTTATTTTTGAAGTACTTTAGCTTGGCATCTTAATAGAATTTCTTTCAAGAATAATTTTTTCATTATGAGCATCTAAAAAATCCTACATCCATTCTTAAAATATATGATTAGTATTATAATTACTTAATATTTTGTGATCATCAAATCTGTCATAGGGTCAACAATCTCTCCCTTTTTGATGAACACAAAATTTTGAGTATTTGCATTAAATAAACATGATGTATTTCAGTTAATTTTTTTAATCTGAATGATGAAGTAAATAACTATGCATTTGTAAGATATACTTCATGAATGTTTCAATTCATCTTAAATTCAGATTTTTAAACATCATATTCAAGATAGCATACATCCATAAATGAGCATTTCAAGCATGTGATAAACTCAAGCATATACTCAACATAACCTCTCCATCTCTCTCTTTTTGACAATATCAAAAAGTGCAAGAGAAAGATTTAGAAAATATCATCAAAGTCAAGGGAATCCTTAAGCATATACATATTCAAATTGAGTCTCAATTTGATTTGAATTTATTTATTTTTGGAGTTTGATTTGAGTTTTAACTTTCAAATTCAGATTTTATAACTTCTCTCCCTTTTTGAAAGTGTCAAAATTTGTATCAAAGAGAATAATACTTATCCTCTTTTTGAATTCAATTCAGATTCAAAAACACTTCTCCCCTTTTTTGAATAATATAGATGAAATAAGTAAATTCTCAAGTTTGGTTAGAATGTTGCTTTGAGCTTTAAAGATCCAAGAGAGAGCTTTTCAAAACTAAGGATTTTAAATAGATCATTCAAAGCAAAGCATAAGATATACCTATTTTTTTGAGAAATCATCTTTTCTTTTTCTTAAGTAGTATCAATCAATTTGATGTATAAAGATATCAATCTTAGAATTTATCTCAAAGATATAATCTGAAAAGATATAGCTATGCAAAATAGATTTGAAACAAAATATTCTATTATTTTTGCCAAATGATAAATATATAGAGTACAAGGTGATAATAGGATATCTGATATCCCATGAAAAGAAATTTGAGTTTATTTCTTTGAAGACACTTAATTGTCATAATTTCCTCAAAAAAAAATTTTGATAACAATTAAAAATTTAAGAAGAATATTTGTCAAATTCATTTCCCAACAATAATCAATCTGAGCAAAATATTTTTCAAAATCTACTTGATGCCAATAGAAATGATAACTAGAAATTATAAAATATGAATATTTATTTATAATTCTTCTTTTAAGGTCATTGATGATTTTTCCTATTAAGTTTCAATGATTTCTCTCATAATAAATCAAATGAACAAATCAACAAGAATGCTCAATCAAAACAAGCAAGATACAAATGTTTATCACTAATTTCTATTTTAAGATTAATAATAATTTTTCTCTCTATTTTTGATAATAAATGACAAAGAATTTAATTTTCTTAATTCTTCCCCTATTTTCTTTCAAAATTATGTATATTCATTCAATTAATCATTCATTTCTCCCCATTTGTTATACAAATAAAGCAGATTTCCAATCAAACAATTAAAACTACGGCTATAGACCCTATGATAGCGATTATTCGTAATCGCTGTAGTAGATCATACCTACTACAGTGGTTTTACATAACCCCTGCAATAGGATACCTACTACAGCGGTTTATCATAATCACTATGGCAGGCTCACCTACTGTAGTGGTTATGCATAACCAGTGTGGTAGGTATGACCTACCACAGCGGTTCGTAATCACCGCTACGATAGGAACCTACAGCAGTGGTTATGTAACCATTGTGATAGGTCTGATATATTGCAGTGGTTCGTAATAACCGTTGCCATAGGTCAGACTTACGACCGTAGCTATGGTAACCGCTACAGTAGGTCGGACCTATCGAGTGATTCGTAATAACCGCTGCCGTAGGTCGGACCTATGGTAGTGTTTACGATAACCGCTATGGTAGGTCCGACAAACCGCAACGATTCGTAATAACCGCTGCCATATGTCGGATCTACCACAGGGGTAACCACTGCGGTAAGTAAAAACTTTGACATAAGAGGTTAGATTTAGGCAATTTTTTTTTGATTTTATATAACTTTTCAAGATCTACATGGCTGTGATGATGATTTTGCAAAAAAATATCATTCTATCCCTCAAATTGAAGTTTTAAAGAAATTTAGTCGATACTTACAAATAATTTTGGATGATTACATAAATATATAGTAGTAAAATCAAATTTTAAGTACTTCTTCACTATTCATTATCTAAATAATTATTATTAGAGTATCATCATAAAAGACCAGCTTGATCCGATAGCCCTAGCTACATCCATCATTAAAATTTGATTTCGATAGTCATGAATGATCGCATGAAGATCTGATAGATAAAGACTATCGATGGATCTAAAAATTTATGATAATAATTTTAGTGATATTTATAGTACAGTATCAAAATTTTACTTCAATCGGATATCATGAGCATGATCAATTTAGCATGAAATGATTTAACTGTTAAATAAAAAATGAGTGATCAAAAGGTCAATCGATATTCGATTGAGGTAATTTTTTGGATAAATGATCTTTGTTAGTACTTTATCATTTATATGATGGTGATCATAAAATTCAAACTATACATATATGTTGAAATCCATTTAAGCACATCTTACAAAAGCATAAGTATAGTTAAGACATTTAAGAATGAGTATCAAGCGACATATAGTTTTAGATTGTTCATATACGTGTGGTTTGAATTTTATGATTACTATTATACTAATAAATAAAATAGTAGCTGTTGGTGCAAAAATCCGCCTACGTCGGAGAAGCTGGAGTCGAGGGAGCCGCGATCGCCGTCGGGACCTGTAAAAGAAGTCTAAACTGGAGGTGGGGTTGCTCCGGCAAGACCCTCCGATGCTCAAGTCAGTTCTCTGCCTCAACAAGAATGGAGTGCTCGAACGAAAACTTTAACAGAGTTTCTAGGTAAAAATGAGAGCTTAGAGAATAACGTATCTGGGGGTCCCCCCTTTTATAGGCGGAGGGAGCAACAGACTGATAGCGATGTTTGTAACCGTCCGACAGTGGGCTGCCCACAGTCAGGAGGAGTTTGTTGCGAAGAGTAGTGGAGTGGAATCGTGGCTATCACTGGGACATGCCACGTGGAGTCTGTCGCGGGGGGTGGAGCGGCGTCCATTGTCGTGACTTGCCAGAGGATGGAGGAATCGCGTGGTATCCGTCACAGGAAGTGGAGCAGGATCGTGGCCATTATTGCGGTCTGCCAGGGAGTGATGGAGCCGCATGAAATCCATTGCAGGAAGTGGAGCAGAGTCGTGGCCGTTGCTATGGCCTGCTAGAGGGTCCAGGCCTGTCGGTCGAAGTCCGGCTTGAGTGTCTGGCGGAGAGGGGTGGCTAGTTGCCCGTCTGAGAGGAGCTCAGAGTCCGGCTCTCGTGGGAGTTCAGACGAAGTCTTCCTTCAGTTGAAGTCAGGGATGAGGTCCGGCTCCCGTAGGAGTCCGGACGGAGTCTTCCTACAGCTGGAGTTGGAGATGAGATCTGGCTCCCGTAGGAGCCCGGGCGAAATCTACCTGCAATCAAAGTCAGGGGTGAAGTCTGGCTCCCTTAGGAGTTCGGACGAAGTTTACCAGCAGTCGGGGTCAACGACGGAGCCCGGCTCTTGTAGGAGTCCGGGCGAAGCCTTCCAGCAGTCGAGGTCGGGGATGAAGTCCGGGTGGAGTCTTCCCGCAGCTGGAGTCGGAGATGAGATCTGGCTCCCGTAAGAGCTCGGGCGAAGTCCACCTGTAATCAAAGTCAGGGGCGAAGTCTGGCTCCCTTAGGAGTCCGAACGAAGTTTACCAGCAGTCGGGGTCGAGGACGGAGCCCGGCTCCCGTAAAAGTCCGGGCAAAGCCTTCCAGCAGTCGAGGTCAGGGACGAAGTCCGGACGGAGTCTTCCTTCGATCGGAGTTGGAGATGAGATCCAGCTCCCGTAGGAGTCCGGGCTGGGTCTTCCTGCAATGGGAGTTGTGGATGAAGTCCGGCTCCCGTAGGAGTCCGAACGAAGTTTACCTGTAAGTGAAGTCGTGGGTGGAGCCCAGCTCCCGTAGGAGTCCGGGCGAAGTCCGCCTGCAACCAGAGTTGGGAACGAGGTCCGGCTCCCGTGGGAGTCCGGGCGGAGTCTTCACACAGCTGGAGCTGGAGACGAGATCTGGCTCCCGTGGGAGTCCGGGCGGAGTCTTCCCGCAGCTAGAGTTGGAAACGAGATCTGGCTCCCGTAGGAGCCCGGGCGAAGTCCACCTGCAATCAAAGTCAGGGGCGAAGTCCGGCTCCCTTAGGAGTCCGGACGAAGTTTACCAGTAGTTGGGTCGAGGATGGAGCCCGGCTCCCGTAGGAGTCCGGGTGAAGCCTTCCAGCAGTCGAGGCAGGGACGAAGTCCGGACGGAGTCTTCCTTCTACCGGAGTCGGAGACGAGATCCGGCTCCCTTAGGAGTCCAGGCTGAGTCTTCCTGCAATGGGAGTTATGGATGAAGTCTGGCTCCCATAGGAGTCTGGACGAAGTTTACCTGTAAGTGAAGTCGTGGGCGGAGCCCGGCTCCCGTAGGAGTCCGGGCGAAGTCCGCCTGTAGCCGGAGTCGGAAACGAGGTTTGGCTCCCGTAGGAGTCCGGGCAGAGTCTTCCCGCAGCTGGAGCTGGAGACGAGATCTGGCTCCCATGGGAGTCCGGGTGAAGTCTTCCCACAGCTGGAGTTGGAGACGAGATCTGGCTCCCGTAGGAGCCCGGGCGAAGTCCATCTGCAATCAAAGACAGGGGTGAAGTCCGGCTCCCTTAGGAGTTCGGACGATGTTTACGAGCAGTCGGGGTCGAGGATGGAGCTCGGCTCCCATAGGAGTCCGGGTGAAGCCTTCCAGCAGTCGAGGTCTGGGACGATGTCCGGATGGAGTCTTCCTTCGGTCGGAGTCAGAGACGAGATCCGGCTCCCGAAGGAGTTCGGGCTGAGTCTTCCTGCAATGGGAGTTGTGGATGAAGTCCGGCTCCCGTAGGAGTCCGGATGAAGTTTACCTGTAAGTGAAGTCGTGGGCGGAGCTCGGCTCCCGTAGGAGTCCGGGCGAAGTCCGCCTGCAGCCGGAGTCGGGAACGAGGTCTGGCTCCCGTAGGAGTCCGGACGGAGTCTTCCCGCAGCTGGAGCTGGAGACGAGATCTGGCTCCCATGGGAGTCTGGGTGGAGTCTTCCCGCAGCTGGAGTTGGAGATGAGATCTGGCTCCCGTAGGAGCCCGGGCGAAGTCCACCTGCAATCAAAGTTAGGGGCGAAGTCTGGCTCCCTTAGGAGTCCGGACGAAGTTTACCAACAGTCGGGGTCGAGTACGGAGCCTGGCTCCCATAGGAGTCCAGGTGAAGTCTTCCAGCAGTCGAGGTCGGGGACGAAGTCCGGACGGAGTCTTCCTTCGGCCAGAGTCGGAGACGAGATCCGGCTCCCGTAGGAGTCTGGGCTGAGTCTTCTTGCAATAGGAGTTGTGGATGAAGTCTGGCTCCCGTAGGAGTCTGGACGAAGTTTACCTGTAAGTGAAGTCATGGGCGGAGCCGGACTCCCGTAGGAGTCCGGGCGAAGTCCACCTGCAGCCAGAGTCGGGAACAAGGTCCGGCTTTCGTAGGAGTCCGGATGAAATCTGGTAGTTGTAGGAATCTACTGTTGGAGAAGTTCAGCCATTGACGAAGTCCGGGCTAGTTCGGATTGGAGTTGAACCTGGCTGGAAGAAGTCTAGAAGGGATTCGGGGAACGGCTGATAGTCGTAGAAAGTCGGCTGGCGACGGAGCTCAGTGAGCACTTGGGGCGGCTTAATAGATGACTGGGGGAACTCATGTTGAAGGAGCTCGGGTGGTGCAGTGGGAGTTCGTCCGTCGGGGGAATTCAGTCAGCACTGTGGAAATCTGGCTGTTGGAGAAGTCCGGAGAGATACCATCTGCGGTCGAAAGCCGGAGGAGTCCTGGGAGGGTCAATCCTATCAAGAACTTCGGCTGAGGGTATTTTATACCCAACACCAGTCTCCCTACTTTCGAGTTCGAATTTTGAATGAAGGAAGTACAGAGAGATTGTCACAGTCGAAGTTGCTCCCTTGATGTCCGCACGCAATCATCCTCAGATATTTTGGCATTCAATGCGCATGTGCTGGAGTCTTTTCAAATCGAGGTGATCCGAAGAGGCTCTTTTGGAACCTACAGTGGAACAGTGCTCAAGGCATGGCGCAATAAAGGCTCTGTCAGTCGTTCGCCACTTTTTAACTGCCTGCTGTGGTGAGTGGGACACGCGGCGAAAAGAAACCAATTAGAGGAGATTCGCAATCGTCATTATGCCGGATCTCGGAGCCTATTTAAACCCGCACTCCTCCTCCAAGAGTCCCGCTCTATCCGACGGTCTCATTCTGGCACCCTTCTTCTCCCTGAGAACTCTGATTTTTCTCAGCGCCCTTTCCAGCCTTAGGCATTCCTCGAGCCTCCCCATTTCTGCACCTTCGCACCTCTCCGAATCACTTAGGTTAGTCTCGAAACTCCTTCCTCTTTTTGTTCTTCCTTTTGCCATTCGATCTTTCTTCCTCTTATTCTGCACATCAGTCCCCCGAGACCTTGTCCGTGATTTTCTCCGATTTTTAGGGATTTCGCCTCTGTAAGTGGTCTTCGTGTGATTCTAGATGTCTTCCAGGGCTTCTTCTTCTAGCAGCTCTAGGAGTTCGTCTGTCTCGGTCTCTCAGAGTCCTCAGGCGGTAGATGAACCGATAGCTAGAGCTTCACCTCGTCCGATTTTTGCACCGGACGCCATTCCTTGTTCTCTGACTCCGAACGAACTCCAACTGATAAGAGTTCAGTATGGGGTTTCTCCAGAGTACGAACTGGAACTTCCTGGCCCGTCCGACCGGGCTAGTGTCCCTCCCCCCGGCTACTTCTGCCTGTACCAGGAGGCCTTCCGTGCCGGACTTCGGCTTCCTCTTCCACCTTTTGTCATTGCTCTTTTTCAATTTCTGGACATTTCTCTGGCTTCGATTGCACCGAACTCCTTTAGATTTTTGATAGGGTTCCTCTCTCTTTCTCATATAGTCGAAGTCCAGCCCATCCTTTCCTTGTTTAGATACTTCTACACCTTCAAGCGTCATCCCATGGTGAAGGACTGGTGGTACTTCTCCCCACAGTTCGATAGAAAGGGGTTGCTGAAAGGTGCCCCCTCTTCTATCCATAACTGGAAGGAGAAGTTTCTTTATGTTTGATGCCCGACCTTGAGGCTAGGGTTGCCCCCTTGGGGCTAGTCCGTCGGGTGCCCAGCCTGGGGGGGACGATCATCAAGCCTCCCAGAAACTCCTCAAATATCCAACTCTTTCTCTCCCCAACCTCCTGAAGGAGCAGTTTCTGTTCAACATCGGCTTGAGCCCCCTGGATCCCGCCAGTATTTCATCTCTCCTTTTCTTTTCTTCTTTTCCTTTCCTTTCCTTTCTTTCTCCTACTTCTCTTCGTTTCTTCTTTTTCACGCCCTCTTTCTCTTTTTCCTCTTTTTCTCTCTTCTCTTTTTTTTTTTTTTTTTTTTTAGGCATGGACGCCGAAGAAGCACAGATGCTTGCCAGGGGCCTGAAGGCTCTCAAAAGAAAGGGCACCGCGGCCTCCGAGCTGGCGAAGAAGACCAGAGTGGAGGGGATGAGTTCGGTCGTGCCCGCCCAAGCGACCTCAGCCGCCGATGTCCTTGCAGACACTGAGCTTCTAGCCGCCCGAGCTTCCTCGAGGGGTTTGAGTTCTCCTACCGAGGTCCCCGCTTCGGAGACCCATCCTGAGGAGGTGCTAGGGGGTGAGAGGAGGAAGAGGAGGAAGACCTTGGCCCGTAGGGTCAGCAGTCGCCGGGCTGCCACCGAAGAATCCTGCGGCTCTGAAGAGGAGCAGGAGGATGATCCCTTTAGTGACAGGGACCTAATAAAAAAGTTGGTAAACGGGTGCTCACTGCCCGAAGTCGTCCAGAGGATCGTCTGCGTTGATCCTGCACAACGAGTCTGGGACTCGTTGGGGGCCTTCCTTGAGGTAAGCAGATTCATCTTCCTTTTTTCCTTTCGCTTCTTCATTTAATTAACTTCTCAGCTCCCATTCTGACCCTCCGGTCATCCTTGCAGCTCAGGCACCAACTCTTCACCAACATCGAGATGACAAACAAGGCAGTGGAAGGTCAGCAGGCCGAGGCTGTCCGCCTTAAGGAAATGGCCCTCGAGGCTGTCGGTCTCCGAGAGGCACTTGAGAGAGAGAGACAGACCTCGGCGGAACAGAAGGATGCCTTGGAGGAGATGGTGAGGAGGGTGGAGGCCAAGGTTGCCAACATGGCGGAACAGATCCCGACCCTAGTCTCGGAGGCCAGGTGTCAAGCGGTGGAGGAGTTCAAGGCTTCCACCGAAATGAAGAAGTTGAAGGTTGAGTTCGGCCAAGCCGCATTCAATAAAGGGTTCGAGCTCTGCCAGGAGAAGATGGTCATGAAATTCTCCGAGCTCGACCTCAGCTTCTTGGATGAGGCATCCGAGGATGAAGCCGGACCCTCCACCACCGTCGCAGCCACCGCGGACCACCCCCCAGAGGTGCCGAGTCCCCCCGTTGATCCAGAGGTCCGAGACCTCTAACCTTGTATTCTTTCTTTATTGCCATTTTTCTTCTTTCTTTTGTCTTCAAGAAACGTTCAGTCAATAAAATTGGTCTCCTCCTTGTGGGGGACTTTTCTTCTCTTCTTTTTCTTTCTTTCCTTCTTCTTCTTTGTAATGAGCTGCGTCTTAACGCGTTGACCTCCCGATGGCAGCGCCCTGCTGAAGTGCTTCCCTTGCCTCAGGGGATTCCGCTGAAGTCCACGATCCAGCGCCTGAAGAAGGAGGTTCTTCATTTGACGAAAAGGTCAAAGAAGATGGAAGGCAAACTCCGCAGGTTGAGGGAGAGCCACTCTGAAGTCACCGCGGAGGCCACCCACTTTCGGAATCTCCACGTGAAGGGGATCATGGAGTACAGCCGGAGGAAGGCAAACTTTGAGAAGGAGCTTGAGGAACACAAGAAGCACGCCAGCGACCAAATTTGGGCCCAAGCTGCCAAGATCAGTTCTTTCAGGGTGGAACTGTCGGCTGCCCAGGAGAGGATTGGCCAGCAGGAGGAAAGTTCATCTCAATTTTTGACTCGGGCCGACAGCGATCGGGAGTGGTCGAAGAAGGTCTCCACCTCCAGCAACAGCTCCAGGATGCCGAGGCGAGCTATGATGCGTACCGGGTTGGCTGGCGCAAGCAGGTGGATGAATACAAAGGGAGGCTCAGGATGGCGATTGATGAAGTTGCCCGCCATCAAGGGCAGCTAGCTGGAGGGGCTCAGCTTGCTTCTGCTCGGGATTCCAGCGAACTCCAATCCCTGAGAAGAACCGCAGAAGAGCTATCTGTCGCCCTTGGGGAGGAGAAGGCCGAGCTGCAGCAAGTGAAGATCCAGCTGGCATGCGAGCAGCAGGTCGTCAAGGATGTGGAGGCAGAATTCGAGGTCCTGAGAAAAAGGCATCGAGAGGCGGAGAACGAAAGCCGACGATTTCACCGTAGATACATGGAGATATTAATGAGAGAGAGGGAATTGGAAGTAGAAGTCGAAAGTTTAAGGCGCTCCCTGGCGAGGGTCGAAGCTGAAAGTTCGAGGTCGGAGGAAGCCGGGCCCCCCTGAGGGCTCTTTTTGCCTTCCGTCTTCCTATGTATATATTTTTTCTTTTGTTGTTTTGTCTTGTTCTTGTTGTTTTGCTTTTCTTCCTTTAGCCTGCTGGGCTTTGTAGTGTATATTTTGTGAATGAAATGAAAAGGAGATTTTGTGTTACCTCATCCATGCATTGCATTAAATCATCATCCGCCGAACTTCTTTTGTCTCTTGACTTGTTCGACGTCGGTGTCGTTCGGAGGTGCCCAGTCGTCGTCACGTTGATTTGCTTTTCTTATCGTCCATGGCCGTAGGCTCGAGCTCGTGGTCTGAACTTCGCATTACCTTGAAGGAGTCATTATTTTCTTGACCCATGTCGAGAGCCTTCTTAAAGACCAGGGATGTTCGGTAGGAGCTCCCATCTTTGTTGAGACGAAGTTTCCTATGTTTTTGGTGTAGTTTATTTTTCATCTGTTGCCGATGTAGTTCGTCGCTTTTCTTTTTAATTTTCCTCCTCTTTTCTGAGTGAGGGTCCTCCCCTTGCTTTTCGTGGGGTCGCGTAGAGGTGTAGAGGTGCCGTTGAGGGACTTTTTTCTTTATCCGATCATGTTGGGTGATCGAGTTTTTGTCATAGTCAGGATGAGGTTCTCCTTCTGTTCTTGACGTAGTCGATCTCAGCTCAGGTTAGGATGAGGTTCTCCTTCTGTTCTCAATGGGGCTATGGAGGCACATAAAGGTCGTTGTGAGGGCCTCTCCCCCCATCCGATCTAAAAGAATCGGGTCTTCGACTTTGCTCATGTCAGGATGAGATTTTTCTCCTGTTCCTAACATGGCTGTGGGGGCACATTAGGGCGTTGTAGGGCCTCTCCCCTCATCTGGTCTAAAAGAACCGGACCTTTGACTTTGCTCATGTTAGGGCGAGGTTCTCCTCCTGTCCCTAACATGGCTGTGGGGCGCATAAGGGCGTTGTAGGGCCTCTCCCCCCATCCGGTCTAAAAGAACCAGGCCTTTGACTTTGCTCATGTTAGGGCGAGGTTCTCCTCCTGTCCCTAACATGGCTGTGGGGGCGCATAAGGGCATTGTATGGCCTCTCCCCCCATCTGGTCTAAAAGAACCGAGCCTTTGACTTTGCCTATGTTAGGGCGAGGTTCTCCTCCTGTCCCTAATATGGCCATGGGGGCACTTAAGGGCCGTTATATGGGCCTCTCCCCCGATTCGACCTTAAAATAATCGGACTTTCATTTTGCTCATGTTAGGACGAGATTCTCCTCCTGTTCCTAACATGACCATGGGGGCACTCAAGGGCCGTTATATGAGCCTCTCCCCCGATCCGATCTTAAAATAATCGAACTTTCATTTTGCTCATGTTAGGATGAGATTCTCCTCCTGTTCCTCACATGACCATGGGGGCACTCAAGGGCCGTTATATGGGCCTCTCCCCCGATCCGATCTTAAAATAATCAAACTTTTATTTTGCTCATGCTAGGACGAGGTTCTCTTTCTGCTCCTAACATGACCTTGTTTTAATTGTTTGAAGGGGTTATCCCCAGTCGTAACAAGTCCATGCCAAAAGGAAAAGTCATGCAAAGTCAAAAGGAATTTTGATTCAAAGCAAAGTCGTTAGTAGTACATTTACAGGTTTCTCGAGTCCTATGGTCGTGGAAGGTCTGCTCCTCCTTGAGGTCCTCCGGTGATGGAGTCGATGGTCCCGATTGGAGGTCGATCTTCGGGCTGCTCCTCCCTCCTTGGCGGTTCAGGTTGCGGCAGGGCCCTTGGCCGATCCTCTCTGCCTTCAGGTCGGCGTCGAATGAACCTGTCGAGTCGACCTCGTCTGATGAGCTCCTCGATCTCATCCCGGAGCTGAATGCACTCCTCTGTATCGTGGCCGTGGTCACGATGGTAGAGGCAGAACTTGTTAGGATTGCGCTTCCCAAGGTGTGTGCGCATCCTTTCCGACCGTGGCAGCTGCTCCCTGACCTCCATCAATACTTGGGTTTTCGAGGCATTGAGGGGGGCATAATTGTGGAATCTTCCCAGTGGAGAACCCCGTCGAACTTCACGGTCCGGACTTCTCTGCCTACATACCCGGGGAGGAGTATGGGCACGCTTGTGCCCGAAAGGAGTTTGAGAACGTGGTCGAGCTTCTCTCGGTCCTTTTTCAACTGCGGGCTTACTCGAGTCTCCCGCCTGCCGCTCTCTCGCAGTCTCCTCATCCTTCATTTTGAAGGCTTCTTCTGCTCGGGCGTATCCTTCGGCCCGAGCCAACAGATCAGCAAAATCCCTGGGGTACTTCTTCTCTAGGGAGAACAAAAGGTCATTCTTCTGAAGGCCGCCCTTCAGAGCGGCCATCGCTACCGACTGGTCCAAGTTTTGGACCTCCAACGCGGTGATATTGAAACGGTTGATGTAGGCCCGAATGGACTCCCCCTCCCTCTGCTTGATATTGACGAGGGACTCCGAACCCTTTCGGGGGCACCGGCTGCTGACAAAATGGGCCACAAATTGGTGGCTCATCTGATCGAAGGAAAAGATGGTACCCGGCTTCAGCACCGAGTACCAGTTTCTCGCTGCTCCCTTCAAGGTGGATGGGAAGGCTCGACATAGAATGGCGTCAGGTGCGCCATGAAGCAGTATCATCATCCGGAAGGCCTCCAGGTGATCAACCGGGTCTGAAGTCCCATCGTAGCTTTCAAATTGGGGGAGTTTGAAGTTTGGCAGGATCGGTTCCTGCATGATCATTTGAGAAAAGGGAGGGTCAGTACAAATATTCTCACCATAAGTGGGGGGAGCAAGGCAGAGTTCTTCGATCCGTCGGTTCATCTCCTGGAGCCTCCAGTCCAGAAAATCCTCTCGACTACAGGTCTCGAGGGTCCTCTGGCAGAATGGAGGTAGAGATCTTTCAGGGGTGGAATCGTGATCCGACTGAGGGCTCTCCACCCTCGGATTCATCTTTTTGGGAAAGATGGGGTGGCTGGCCCAAGTGGCCCACCCTACCGCCAGATTCTGGTGTTCCGATGATGCTCTTTCCAGGCGCACTGATGCCTACGGCTGCTGCTGCTGCTGTATGGCCTGCACAGCTTCAGTGAGGCCTCTGACCTGCTGCGCCAGCAGGTCAAATTGCTCCGTGCCAACCACCATTGTCGGAGGAGGAGGAGGAGGCTGGGAAACTAGAGGTGTGGCCAGAGCCTGAGATCTGGCCGCGAAGGCTGTGGATCGTTGCGTGGACGCCTTGCGGGGAGGCATCGGGCAAAGACCTAGTGGAGGAAGGAGGAGAGGACACCGAAAAAGATGCCCGGGGGCGGTCCCGTTGAGCGCTCCTTTAAGAACAAGGGTACTGCGAAGACACACCCCTTCCTCTAGCACCATCCTGTTAGTGCAAAAATCTACCTGCATCGGAGAAGCTGGAGTCGAGGGAGCCGCGGTCGCCGTCGGGACCTGCAAAAGAAGTCTAAACCGGAGGTGGGGTTGCTTCGGCAAGACCCTCCGACGCTCAAGTCAGTTCTCTGCCTCAACAAGAATGGAGTGCTCGAACGAAAATTTTAGCAGAGTTTCTAGGTAAAATGAGAGCTTAGAGAATAACATATCTGGGGGTCCCCCTTTTATAGGCAGAGGGAGCAATAGACTGAAAGCGATGTTTGTAACCGTCTGGCAGTGGGCTGCCCACAGTCAGGAGGAGTTTGTTGTGAAGAGTAGTGGAGTGGAATCATGGCTATCACCGGGACATGCCACGTGGAGTCTGTCGCAGGGGGTGGAGCGACGTCCATTGTCGCGACTTGCCAGAGGATGGAGGAATCGCGTGGTATCCATCATAGGAAGTGGAGCAGGATCGTGACCATTATTGCGGTCTATCAGGGAGTGATGGAGCCATGTGAAATCCGTCGCAGAAAGTGGAGCAGAGTCATGGCCGTTGTTGTGGCCTACTAGAGGGTTCAGGCCTGTCGGTCGAAGTCCGGCTGGAGTGTCTGGTGGAGAGGGGTGGCTAGTTGCCCGTCTGAGAGGAGCTCGGAGTCCGGCTCTCGTGGGAGTTCGGATGAAGTCTTCCTTCAGTTGAAGTCGGGGACGAGGTCCGACTCCCGCGGGAGTCCGGACGGAGTCTTCCCGCAGTTGGAGTCGGAGATGAGATCTGGCTATCGTAGGAGCCTGGGTGAAGTCTACCTGCAATCAAGGTCAGGGGCGAATCTGGCTCCCTTAGGAGTCCGGATGAAGTTTACCAGCAGTCGGGGTCGAGGATGGAGCCCGACTCCCGTAGGAGTCTGGGCGAAGCCTTCCAGCAGTCGAGGTCGGGGATGAAGTCCGGGCGGAGTCTTCCCACAGCTGGAGTCGGAGACGAGATCTGGCTTTTGTAGGAGCCCAGGCGATGTCCACCTGCAATCAAAGTCGGGGGCGAAGTCCGACTCCCTTAGGAGTCTGGATGAAGTTTACCAGCAGTCGGGGTCGAGGACGGAGCCCGACTCCCGTAGGAGTCTGGGCGAAGCCTTCCAGCAGTCAAGGTCAGGGACGAAGTCCGAATGGAGTATTCCTTTGGTCGGAGTCGGAGACGAGATCCGGCTCCTGTAGGAGTCCGGGCTGGGTCTTTCTGCAATGGGAGTTGTGGATGAAGTCCGGCTCCCGTAAAAGTCCAGACGAATTTTACCTATAAGTGAAGTCGTGGGCGGAGCCCGGCTCCCGTAGGAGTCCGGGCGAAGTCCGCCTACAGCCAGAGTCGGGAACAAGGTCCGGCTCCCGTAGGAGTCCGGGCGGAGTCTTCCCGCAGCTGGAGCTGGAGACGAGATCTGGCTCCCGTGGAAGTCCGGACGGAGTCTTCCCGCAGCTGGAGTTGGAGACGAGATCTGGCTCCCGTAGGAGCCCAGGCGAAGTCCGCCTGCAATCAAAGTCAAGGGCGAAGTCCGGCTCTCTTAGGAGTCCGGACGAAGTTTACCAGCAGTTGGGGTCGAGGACGGAGCCCGGCTCCCGTAGGAGTCCAGGCGAAGCCTTCCAGTAGTCGAGGTCTGGGATGAAGTCTGGACGGAGTCTGGATGGAGTCTTCCTTCGGTCGGAGTCAGAGACGAGATCCGGCTCCCATAGGAGTCCGGGCTGAGTTTTCCTGCAGTGGGAGTTGTGGATGAAGTCCGGCTCCCGTAGGAGTCCGGATGAAGTTTACCTGTAAGTGAAGTCGTGGGCGGAACCCGGCTCCCGTAGGAGTCCGGGCGAAGTCCGCCTGCAGCCGGAGTCGGGAACGAGGTCCGGCTCCCATAGGAGTCCGGGCGGAGTCTTCCCGCAGCTGGAGCTAGAGACGAGATCTGGCTCCCGTAGGAGTCCGGGTGGAGTCTTCCCGCAGCTGGAGTTGGAGATGAGATCTGGCACCCGTAGGAGCCCGGGTGAAGTCCATCTGCAATCAAAGTCAGGGGCGAAGTCCGGCTCCCTTAGGAGTCCGGATGAAGTTTACCAGTAGTCGGGGTCGAGGACGGAGCCCGACTCCCGTAGGAGTCCGGGCGAAGCCTTCCAGCAGTCGAGGTCGGGGACGAAGTCCGGACGGAGTCTTCCTTCGATCGGGGTCGGAGACGAGATCCGGCTCCCGTAGGAGTCCGGGCTGGGTCTTCCTACAATGGGAGTTATGGATGAAGTCCGACTCCCGTAGGAGTTTGGACGAAGTTTACCTGTAAGTGAAGTCGTGGGCGGAGCCCGGCTCCTGTAGGAGTCCGGGCGAAGTCCGCCTGCTGCCGGAGTCGGAAACGAGGTCCGGCTCCTGTAGGAGTCCGAGCGGAATCTTCCCGCAGCTGGAGCTGGAGATGAGATCTGGCTCTCGTGGGAGTCCGGGCGGAGTCTTCCCGCAGCTGGAGTTGGAGATGAGATCTGGCTCCCGTAGGAGCCTGGGCGAAGTCCACCTGCAATCAAAGTCAGGGGTGAAGTCCGGCTCCCTTAGGAGTCCGGACGAAGTTTACCAGCAGTCGGGGTCGAGGACGAAGCCCAGCTCCCGTAAGAGTCCGGGCGAAGCCTTCCAGCAGTCGAGGTCGGGGATGAAGTCCGGATGGAGTCTTCCTTCGGTCGGAGTCAGAGACGAGATTCGGCTCCCGTAGGAGTCCGGGCTGAGTCTTCCTGCAATGGGAGTTGTGGATGAAGTCTGGCTCCCGTAGGAGTCCGGACGAAGTTTACCTGTAAGTGAAGTCGTGGGCGGAGCTCGGCTCCCGTAGGAGTCCGGGCGAAGTCCGCCTGCAGCTAGAGTCGGGAACGAGGTCTGGCTCTCGTAGGAGTCCGAATGAAATCTGGTAGTTGTAGGAATCTACCGTTGGAGAAGTTCAGCCATTGACGAAGTCCGGGCTAGTTCGGATTGGAGTTGAACTTGGCTGAAAGAAGTCTGAAAGGGATTCGGGGAACAGCTGATAGTCGTAGAAAGTCGGCTGGCGGCGGAGCTCAGTGAGCACTTGGGGCGGCTTAATAGATGACTGGGGGAACTCATGTTGAAGGAGCTCGGGTGGTGCAGTGGGAGTTCGTCCGTTGGGGAAATTCAGTCAGCACTGTGAGAATCTGGCTGTTGGAGAAGTCCGGAGAGATACCATCTGCGGTCGAAAGTCGGAGGAGTCTTGGGAGGGTCAATCCTGTCAAGAACTTTGGCTGAGGGTATTTTATACCCAACAGTAGCAAAGATCATTTATCTAAATATTTATCTTAATCAGACATCTTTCACCTTTTGATCAGTCATTTTTTATTTAATAATTGAAATCATTCCATGCTAAATTGATCATGATAATGATATTTGGTTGAAGTAAAATTTTGATAGTATGTTACAAATATCATTGAGATCATCGTCATAAATTTTTGGATCAATCAATCATCTCTATCTATCAGATCATCGCATGATCATTCATGACCATCAAAATCAAATTTTAATGATCGACATATCTAAGGCTATCGGATCGAGGTGGTCTTTTGTGATGATACTCTAATGATAATTATTTAGATAATGAACGATGAAGATGTACTTAAAATTTGATTTTACTATTATAGGTTTACATAATCAACCAAAATTATTTAGATTAATTTTTTTTAAAACTCTAATTTTAGGGATAAAATTATATTTTTTTACAAAACCATCATTGCAACCATGTAGATCTTGAAAAGTTATATGAAATAAAAAAAAAATTGATCTAAATCCAATCTTTAGATCAAAAGTCATGGCCTTTAGAAGGAAAGTGAGAAGAGCATAAATTAAAAAAAAAGATTAAAGCACAAAGGCAAGAGTAGCTCACTGGTAAGTGAAGCACCAAACTTAGGCAAAGATCCAGGCTCGAATCCTATAAGAGGCACTGATCATGCATTAGCTGCTCTTTGATCGTCCGCTATTGATCGCTCGCCAGCTGACCGATCGCCACCGCCTCTTCCCACTTGCCGGCGGCCATCGGCCATTGACTGCCGTCGGCCAGCTGTCAGCCACCACCGCTGCCCCCTCCCACCAGCTGGCCACCATTCGGCAATGGTCAGCCATTTTGATCGATCAAAGACTATGGCAGTAGTTTGGCAATCACTACTGTAGGAATCTATGGTAGCAGTTATGTAGTGGTTTGACAATTGCTACCGTAGGAATCTATGACAGCGGTTAACATAACTGTTGCCATAGCTAAAAACTACAGTTGCAAACTGCTGCAGTAGTTATATGGCAGCGATTGGACAACCGCTGCCATAGCTCTATGGTAGCAATTGGATAACTGCCCATGGTAGTGGTTGCAAAACCGCTGCCATACCTTGTCTATGGTAGTGGTTGATGCAACCACTGCCATAGCCCAAAAAACCATGGCCATAGACCTACGGCGATGGCCACAGTGGTAGTAGTTGTCTAACCACTGCTATAGGCTATGATAGTAATTTTTTGGGCTTCGGCAGTGGTTGTAGTAGTCAAATAATAACATCAAACATACAAGATTTTCATAAATAGTCAAAGTTTTTTAATTGGCAAAACATGATTATAAATTACGAAGAAAATAAGAAAACATACAAAATATATGAGAGCTAGCCCTACAAAAGGAATCCAGCATTCTAGGTGAGTGTAGAGTAGGATAATCTTAAGATGATGGTCCAGGCAAACTAAAAGGAGAAGGTGGTCTGATGTCTCCAGATGACTGGCTTCGATCATAAACATCCACAATCGTTAAAGTAAGTGCTTGAATCAATCTCTCTGACTCCTCTACAACCAATGATAGAGCCTCTATCAGATCTCTCCTAGCCTGCTATGCCTTTGAAGTTACCTCTAAAGCTTTGCACAAACTGAAATTACAATCTTAATGAAAACTCTCTCGATGAATGCATCCTCATCCAGTCTGTCAGGTAGTCATGAGCTTCTCTGGATGGCTGGTCTGTTCAGGAGGAGCGGTCTTTCTCTACTATTGTCCAGAAAGATAGCAACCCAAGAGGGAGGGAAAGTGAATTGCGTTCTTTAAAAATTTTATCTAATCTAAATTTTAAACAATAATATGCTTCAAATTAAACTAGCTTAAGTGATTGTAGGGTATATGCAATTGTGTTGTAGTGAAATTAAAATAGTAAAGCCAAAGTAGGAATGTGAAGCAAGAATTAAAACAAGTAAGCACAAAAGGTACAATACAAATAACATAAATTTTATAGTGATTCGGTGCAATCCCGTACCTACGTTCACTCTCCAAGAGTCCTTTGAAACTTTCACTATAATCAGTCCGATTATAGTACATTTGTTTTATTTGGAATCACAAATAAATTTAATTAATTTTTTGGGATCACCAACAACAATCTATATGTTGATTGTTTTTCGGGCCTACAACCAACTTAGTTGGTTTTATGGGATCACTAACCAAAATTTAACAAGTTCAAATCCAAATTTAGATAGACCTAATTTTTAAGTTTTTTTCTCTCAAAAAAACTTATAAAAAAAATAAAATACAAGAAATAATTTTCAGCACAGAAAATTAAAATAGAAATTTGACTCTTTGGGGCATGGAGAAGAGGCTGATGATTTTCTCTTTTGGTGCTTCACTTTTCTTCTTTGATGTTTGAGGGGATGTGGAAGATGTCGATGATGATCACTCTTTGAAAGCTCTCAATTCTATGTACTTGATCCCTCTCTATTTTTTCTTTTTCAAGGGTATTCAATAAATGTCATACAAATGGAGTATTTCCCTCTTTAATCTTCCTTAATCTTGCTTCCCAAAAATTTCTCTAGCCTTTAATAGTCTTAAAGTTGGTTGGAGAATAAGTTTTGACTGTTGAAAGTCTTGGAATAGCTATTGAAATCAAAAATTAGTCATTAAAAAAATATAAAAGAACTAGCCATTAGTGCAGTCCTGTGTCAGGAGTTGGCTCGCAGTCTACATGAGTTGGCTTATTCTGCAGATGAGCTGACTCGAGCCAGCTCTTGTAGAGATCATAAAATATAGTGTTCTATCTTCTCTGAGAGAGTCTGCTCATATTGTTTATGAGTCGATTCGAGCCTGTGCCAATTTTCTTTCAATATGCTAGAGTCGATTTGAAATCTTTCGAAGTCGACTTAAAACCTTCCAACATCATTTTTTTCATATTTTGACATCTCAAACTTGAATTTCTTGATCCCAATGCTTCCAAATGATATTTGCTTCTGTTAGAAAATAGGTAGGTATGCATGCATAGATTTCAAAATAATTTTGAAATGGTAGTGGAAGCAGATCTAGGTTAAATCCTTCCACCCAACATGCAATTGATCAAATCTATCATCTACCCATGTCTGGATCAAAGATATGTATATAATTTAAAAATAAAATAAAATAATATTGAGATCAGATCTCAATATCTTTGCACCGATCATACTACACCGCAGTCGATGATCGTGGATCTGAATGATTCCTCTAGTCGCGCACGTGCCCAGCCTCCACAGGTATCCAGATGAGGACTCATTTTGATCAGAGGTGGATATTTTCATTGGAGTGCTAGCTTCCTTATAGAAGACTCCTTTTTGATGGCTGAAGTAGCTTCTTCTCAGATCTCACAGACTCTCTTGAGATGGAGAAGAACATGGGAGGAAAAGGGAAAAGGAAGAGGAGAGGAGGATCGACTTAGAGAAAATAATTTTCTCTCTTTATTTTCTTATCCTTTTTAAATTAATTGGGCATCTAACTATTGGAGCCCTTTTATAGGGGGTGTAGAAATTAGGGTTTTAGAGGATGCACCACACCAATTACACACTATATCATATGGGGCATCCCATATTTCCAATGCCAAAAACAAAGCAACGCGTGAGAAAGAAATCATATTTCTTTCTCACGCCAACCTCTTTTTTAGCACACATATGGGATAGAGTTGGCACTACATTTTGTTTCCTATAATTTCTTTGATTTATTTTCTTCTTATCCCCTCATCTTGAATTGAATCGAATTCAAATTTGGAAAGGATAAGGATGATGACTTACCATGAGTAACCACCCCACCATTATTTACTGTTGGGAATAGTATTCCAAAGTCAATCGTCAGCCTGTTGACGGTTGTGCTCCTTTTATATTAGAATATAAATTATAAATAAATAAAAATTATTTTAGTATTTTTTCATCACAAATTATTTCATCTTCTAATGAACTCCTGTGTTGTGGTGAAGTCCTTAGGACTATTTAGACTCGACAAAGGAGGATTTGTTGTTTAGTCCTTAAACCTGTTCGTGATCAAATGATACGTTGTTACCAAGGACAACAATGTTTATCAAGCATAGATCATTGTGTGCCATATGGGTTGGTTGTCCTCTTAACCAAGGAGTGTGGAGACACTGGTATGGCATACAGGTGAGATGTAAGGGTACATCTGCACTGAACGTGACTGACTCCGGAGCTATTTCTGCTGTCAAGATTTGCTCTGATGGGATATGGGTATAACTGTCCCTCCGATCTGAGATCGTCACGGTGACTTACAAGCAACTCACTGCACTTAGGCACTGGACTACCTGAATTTCTAATTCAGTGACGGAAGGATGCTGGATGTAGTCAAGTACTTGACTTGTCGGTGCATGTGTCATGAAGGGATTGATCACTCTAGTTCAGGAGCTGTGTACAGTCATGTTTCAATTTAGAAAAACCTTGGCTAGGGTAGTCCTAGTGAGGAGTCACAGGACTGTTTGAGTTGAGCATGATTCGAATGATCTGATCAGGGTTGACAGTTTAACCTTGAGTCATCCTAAACACAGGGGTCAAAAGGGATGAATTATACAGTAACCATATTCCCATAGGTTCTGAGTGTTGCGATTGTGACTATTCGATTTATCTGAATATCGGGTACCATTGCTAGATGGTCACTTCGATTAGTGCAGGAATTGGTTCCTGTGCTACCGACTTAGGTTCGAACCTGCGGGGTCACACACATTAGAGGTTTCTATCTGATCTGATGGCTGATGAAGAGTCCTAATATTTATGGACTATGAGTCCTACATGTCTGAAACTCTGTGATCGAGAATTAAGATTCTCTGATCATGAGTCCCATACATTTTGGGTACCGGGGTCAAGAGTCCCACTGGTTGGGACTCTTCGATCAAGGTTTCATATCGATGGACTTTGATACCCGATTGCCCATCGAATTTGGACTCAGCATTTATGAGAGGTTTAATTAGTGATTTGATCACTGATTAACTCAATTTTATTGATTAATTATTTTTGGATCAAGTCCAATTAAATTGGATTCAGTTGGGTTTGACCCGATTAGATTAAGAGTTGACCTAATCATCGAGATGGTTTGGTCCCTAATTTGATCAGGGGTTGGGCTTAGTCAATTCTTGATTTGATTAGAATTTTATTGAGCCTAATTAAGCCTAATTAAGTTGGGTTTAAATTAGTCTAATTGGGCCTAGCTTATTTTAATTAAATTGGTTCAATTAGGTTAGTTTAAAATGAGAAACTACCTTGACCCAAACTCCCTGCGCCACCTCACTTCTTTTGCGCCCATTTGTATTCACGAGAAGGAACTTCTCGTGAATTTTCTCCCATGCAAAGGCCATCCCACACCCATCCTTTTTACACCAAATGGATAGATAAAGATGATTGGTTGGCCATTCAAATTCAAATGAAGTTTGAATTTAAATGGGCAACCAACCAACTCCATGCGCCCCCTCTTATCTTGTGCACCACTTTATTTACACGAGAAAGAGTTTCTCGTGTAAACTCTCCACGTACAAATGATGCCATGCCCCTTCTCTTCTCACACCCAAGTGGATAGGGATGAGTTGGTTTGCATTTGAATTCAAATTCGATTTGAATTCAAATGTGCAACCACTTATCTTTATCCTCTCACGCGGATAAGACACATCTTGCATTGTTTTAAAAAGAGGAGAAAGGTGGGGCCGTGCGTAGAAAATTTTTGAAAGATAGCTTGGGGCGTGAGGAAGCCTTGTCTTTGAGGTGAAGGTCAAAACCTTCCAAGAGAAAAAGAAAGAAAAGAAATAAAAGTGGGCGCATGGTTTTCAGTGTGTTCCCTAGGGTTTCAGCTTGGGGTTCAGGAAGTGAGTTAGTGAGCTACGAGTGTCGTGAGCCCACCAAATTCAAGGGAGAGCATCATCTATCTCTCAAGCATGTTTGCTGATGATCCAGAGCATCTATATAATCGGCAGACATCGATCGAAGGAGTTTGATTAGCATCAGCCATCGAAAGGGCTCTACAACGAGCTTGCACTCGTGAGGAGCCGATCAGATCGGGAGCTTCATGTGGATGATCCACAGAGGCCAGACATGCTGTGTGGTTGTATTGCAATGATCAAACCCTTCCGACGGTGATCAGATTACGGTGATCGACTACCCGCACAAAGGTATTGTGTTCTGAACACAGAACAGTAAATTATTTACTGTTCAAATTTGAATTTTAAATTTAAATGTATACGTGCTATATATCATATTTAGATCCTAGAGTAGAGTAAATATATATTAATTAATTAGATTAATTAATAATTTCCATGGTAAAATAGTGATTTTGAAAAAGTTTTAAAATTACCATTTTATCCCTGCACTAAAATTTTACTTCAAATGGTATCAGAGCGGGTTCTAAGATATGATATATATATTTACATGCATAGATTAAGTTGTAATCTAAAAGTTTAAATTTGAAATTTAAAATTCAAAAATTTAAAATTTAAATTTAGAAAGTTGTTCGAAATTTAAAATTCAAAAATTTGAAATTTAAAATTTAAAATTTGAAATTCAAAATTCAAAAATTTGAAATTCAAAATTCAAAATTTGAAATTTAAAATTTGGTTGAAATTTCAAATTTGAAATTCAAAATATAAAATTCAAAATTTGAAATTCAAAAATTTGAAATTTGAAATTTGAAATTTATTTGAAATTTAAAATTCAAAATTTAAAATTTAAAATTTAAAATTTAAATTTTGAAATTGATATATTTAGATATACTTGATCCAAGTAGCAAGTAATCTAATTGGGTTGGTTGCCATGGTTGTCCGGTCATAGGAGAAAAGTAGGGTTTAAAGGCTCTCTCCTCCCATTCGATGGGGTCTCCTATGGCGGTAGGGATACCGCTGTAATTATATCTCATACAGATGAAGTAGTGAAAGGACTTAATTATAAAGGCTCAATTGTAAAATTTATCATGAATGTGTTAGATTAGATCTAAAAGAATATTCATGATTTATTTTGATTGAGTTATTTTCTGTTATGTAATTAGCAAGAGGATTGCTATTTATGAAATGTGCTGATCTATTTATGAAATGAGTCAACATATTTGGTGAACAGAAAATAAAATCTTTTAAATTTAAAAATTATTTTCAAAATGCCGAACCCTGACCCATCAGTCCAAATACTTAATTAAAAGAATTAAGTGTTGTCAAGTTGGTCTAGAATTGTGAATTAAGACCTAAGATAATTGCATAAACTTGTGGGTCAATGGGTTAGATGGATTAGGTCCATAATTGGGTTAGACCTAAGGTTAGCTTAAAGAAATAGATTAAATTAGAGTAATTGGTCAAATCTAATCAAAAGTTAAATTAGATTAGGTCAAGGACACTCTAGACTCAACTCCAATAGTTGTAGTTGAATGGATCCATGTCTTTAACTAGATCAAGATGGACCTAATTCATGGCTATGCGGTGGAATCCTATTTACTAAATTGATCAAATTAAAACTAATGAATTGGTTGGTGTCTAAGGTAAGTTCGGCAGTTTGACCAGTGGTTCTTAAGTGGGAGCTACTCACATTGATTTGATCTCTGACGAGTTAATGGCATATCCCCACCACTGATCTCACTTACCTAGCCAATCTGATGAGTTAGGTTTTGATTAGATCACTTGGTGATTAGGGCTCACCCATGTCATTAGGTAAATCAGTGTGACTGATTTAGGTGCTCCTAATGTCGACTTTAATTAAATCCTTTTTAATCTGACTTGGTGAAGTCAGTGGGAGGATTGAAATTGGCTAGTTAATTTCTTCTCTTCTATCCTTTAAGAAATCCTCAAAAATGATTAGGTCCTAAAATGATTAAGTTATAGTGATAACTAAGTCATAGCCTCCCATTAAGTGAGTGATAATGAGTCCATTAGTTTAATAATCATTAGAGGCCCAAAGGCCTGGTGCTTATTGACTAATGGAATTATCATTCATAGTATGATAATTTGGTTGAGTCTTTCTGATGGTGGTCAGGTTGGTCGGCCAAAGTCGGGCCTGATCATTTATTGGTCCGATTCATCAAATTAAGTCATGTTAATGGTTGGACCTAACCAGATCTTTTCAGTGGAGGCCAAAGCCTACTGATTAGGTTTTGGGGCAAAATTAATTACTAGAAGTTGTTTAAAGAAATAACTGGTTATGAATCTACCCATAGATGCACATGGGTTGACCAACCAAAGTTGGGCTCGTGTGTAGTCTCTGTGGATTCTAGTACCCACTAAGGAATTAAAGTAATTCCTTGAATTGGAGGTTGAGGCTACCAGTTCGTAAAAATATTGAGAGAAATTTTAGACTAAAGTCCAAGTCTTTAGTATTAATAATTTATATACTAATAGAGGTCTGATTTTCCTTTATGCAGCTATGGCCACTATCTTGTCGCTCCGATCATTATTAGATAATGACAAGCTCATGGGACCTAATTTTGATAGCTCGTATCGAAAATTAAAAATCATCCTTGAGCATGAGTAGATTTTTTATGTAATAACGGATCTGGCACCCGAGGAGCCAGCTCCGAATGCTAGAGGGACAGTCCGAGACACTTACCAAAAGTGGCTCAACGATCGCACCACCGTTCGATGCATAATGCTGGTGGCAATGAATGATGAGTTCAGCCACAGGTTTGAGAATGCCCAGCCACAGGTGATGCTTCAAATGTTGAGCGACTCCTTTGGCATGCCTGACGATGTTAAAAGACACAAAACTAGTTGTGCCTTTTTCAATGCTCAGATGAGGGATGGGGCCTCAGTCATCGATCATGTACTGTACATGATCGAAATGATTGAGCACCTAAATAAACTGGGCTTTCCCTTGCACGAGCAGCTCGGTAAGGATGCGATCCTTAATTCCTTGCCCAAGTCCTTCCTCCCCTTCCTTACTCATTTTCGAATGACAAAGCCTGCAGTGAACTACCATGGCTTGTTGGGGCTGCTGTAGATCTTTGAGAAGGACCACCAGCTCCATAAGGAGTCGGTGAATATTGTGGGAGGGTCTTCTTCTGGTCGTCGATCCTTTAAGAAAGGGAAGAAGAACAAGAAGAAGAAGAATAAGAAGGTGCAGTCACATGCTGGGACGTCTGCACAGGGTCAGACCAAGAAGCGCAAGCCCGAGCAGAGCTAGGTGGAGTGCTTCTTTTGCAAGAAGCAGGGGCACTGGAAGAGGAACTGTCCTTTATACATTGCCTCCTTGGACCCAAACAGGCCGAAGAAGAAGCAAGGTAATTATATGATAACACCTTGCAACTTTTTCATTTGTGATACTACTGCCTGAGTATTGGATACCGGAAGCCCTTATCATATTTGCAATTTGATGCAGGGTCTGCAGGTTAGTAGGAGATTTGATGACGGTGAGAGGTTCCTGAACGTTGGAGATGGAAGCAAAGTTTCAGTTCTAGCTTTAGGAATCATGAACCTTGTAATCAATTTTCGTAATGTAATTCTGAGTGAATGTCACTATTATCCAAGTTTTTTATTAAATATTATTTTTGTAGGCCTTTCGTTCATGTACGGTTATCAATTTTTAATAAAAGAAAATATTTGCAATATCATTTTGAATGGTGTTACAATGTTTGTTGGACAACTAAATAATAGAATTTACTTACTGTCATAGCCTATTAATGTTGTTCAAACCTCTGGTAAATGCCCTAGAATAGATAATGTGTCAGAAGTCTACCTTTGGCACTGTAGGCTAGGTCATATCAATAAGAACAAGATAAACAGATTGGTTCAAGAAGGAATTCTTGAAGTTGGTGATTGTGAATCACTTCCAACCTGTGAGTCCTGTCTTCTTGGAAAGATGACCAAGTCACCTTTTACTGGAAAAAGTGAGCGAGCCAGTGAACTCTTAGGTCTGGTACATTCTGATGTATGTGGACCCATGAGATCAAGTGCAAGAGGTAGATATTTCTACTTCATAATCTTCACAGACGATCTATCGAGGTATGGGTATGTCTACTTAATGAAGCATAAGTCAGAGTCGTTTGAAATGTTCAAACTATTCTGAAATGAGGTAGAAAAATAAACTGGGAAATATATTAAAACTCTTCGATCTGATCGAGGAGGTGAATACCTTTCCAATGATTTTCTGACATATCTTGGGGAGAATGGAATTCTCTTTCAGTAGAAATCTCCTGGAACACCACAGCATAATGGTGTGTTTGAAAGGAGGAATCGAACTTTATTGGACATGGTTCGATCCATGATGGGGTTTGCTGGTCTGCCGATCTCCCTCTAGGGATATGCGCTCAAATCGGCTTGTTACCTTCTAAATAGGGTTCCAAGTAAGTCTATAACCAAAATGCCATATGAGATATGGATAGGACGTAGGCCAGTACTCTCACACCTTAGGGTTTGGGGGTGTCCGACTTATGTTAAACGTTTAATTACAGACAAGCTTGGACCTAGGTCTGACAAGTATAATTTTATAGGGTACCCAAAAGAGACCAAAGGGTATTATTTCTACCTAGCTGATGAGTAAAAGGTGTTTGTCAGCCTTAAGACAATCTTCTTAGAAAAAGAGTTGGTGAAGGGACTGTTGCCTCTAAGGTCGAACTTGAGGAAGTTCGGCAGGTGGAAAAACCGACACAAGTAGCTGAACCTGAACCGGATTTGGTTAGATCAGATTCAGAGCCTATTGTTCCTGCACCCTTAAGGCGATCTGGTAGAGCACCATGTCAACCAGACAGATACTATGATTTCTTGGTCCAGGACGGCGATCCTATCGAACTTGATGAAAACGATGAGGATCCGATCACCTACTTGGATGCAATGCAGAGACTTGACTCTGAGAAATGGCTAGAGGCCATGAAATCCAAAATGGAGTCCATGAAGGTCAACGATGTGTGGACATTGGTTGACCCACCCGAAGGAGTAAAACCCATAGGGTGTAAATGGATCTTCAAGAGGAAGAGGGGCGCAGACGGAAAGGTGGAAACCTATAAAGCCCCATCTGGTTGCCAAGGGATATCGTCAATGTTATGGTATAGACTATGATGAGATATTTTCTCCTGTGGCAATGCTCAAATCCATTCGGATTATGCTTACGATAGCTGTCCATCTGGACTATGAAATCTGGCAGATGAATGTAAAAACAGCTTTCCTAAATGGAGAGCTGGACGAAGAGGTGTATATGATACAACCTGAAGGATTCACATCCACAGATGAGTCTAAGGTGTGCAGGCTATAGAGGTCCATTTATGGACTTAAGCAGGCATCCCAGAGTTGGAACATACGTTTTGATAAGACGATCAAGACGTATGGCTTCGTTAAGAATGGAGAAGAGCCCTGCATTTATAAGTGGACTAATGGTCCAGTTGTGGTATTTCTTGTATTGTATGTGAATGACATTCTCTTAATCGAGAATGATGTCCCTGCATTATAGGGAATAAAGATTTGGCTGTCATCACAATTCTCCATGAAGGATCTGGGAGAAGCTTCCTATATCCTAGGGATGAGGATCTATAGGGATAGATCTAAAAGGTTGCTTGGCTTATCCCAGTCCACGTACATTGATACTATGCTGAAGAGGTTCAGCATGGAGAATTCCAAGAAAGGCTATCTACCGATAGGCCATGGAATTTCTCTCTCGAAGAGGGATTGTCCGACAACACCTCAAGAGAGAGAGCGTATGGGTAGAATTTCATATACTTCGACAGTGGGATCTATCATGTACGTCATGACATGTACATGATCAGATGTGGCATACTCACTAGGAGTAGTGAGTAGATACCAATCTGATCCAGGGGAGAATCACTGGAAGGTTGTTAAAACCATCCTAAAGTATTTAAGAAATACTAAGGACCAGTGGTTTGTTTATGGTGAATCGAACTTGAGACTTATAGGATTTACAGACTCTAGTTTCCAATCTGATCATGATGACAGCTAAAGTGTGTCAGGATTTATTTTTACCTTTAATGGTGAGGCTGTCTGCTGGAAAAGTTCCAAGCAGCACACTGTGGCTGCTTCAGTTTGCGAGGCAGAGTATGTCGCTGCATCAGATGCTGCCAAAGAAGCGATGTGGCTGAAGAAATTCATCACCGAGCTTGGAGTAGCACCCTCTCTTGTTGGTCCAGTTCTGCTCTACTGTGACAGCTCTGGAGCCATTGCTTAGGCGAAGGAACCAAAGGCACACCAGCGGATGAAGCATATTCTGTGCCGCTACCATCTCATCTGAGAAATCATGGATCGAGAAGATGTGGACCTTCAGAAGATCGACGGAAAGGAGAAGCTGACCGACCCATTCACTAAAGCCATTGCAGTGAAGGAGTTCGACGACTTCAAGTCGAAGGTGGGTATAGATACTGCATCGATTGGTTTTAGGCCAAGTGGGAGATTGTTAGGAATAGTGTCCCAAAGCCAATCGTCAGCCTGTTGACGGTTGTGCTCTTTTTGTATTAATATATAAATTATAAATAAATAAAAATTATTTTGGTATTTTTTCATCATAAATTATTTCATCTTCTAATGAACTCCTGTGTTGTGGTGAAGTCCTTAGGACTATTTAGACTCGACAAAGGAGGATTTGTCATTTAGTCCTTAAACCTGTTTACGACCAAATGATACGTTGTTTCCAAAAATAACAACATTTATCAAGCATAGGTCATTGTGTGCTATATGGATTGGTTGTCCTCTTAACCAAGGAGTGTGGAGACACTGGTATGGCATACAAGTGAGAGTAAGGGTACATCTGCACTGAACGTGACTGACTTCGGAGCTATTTCTGCTGTCAAAATTTGCTTCGATGGGATATGGGGATAACTGTCCCTCCGACCTGAGACCGCCACGGTGACTTGCAAGCAACTCACTATACTTAGGCACTGGACTATCTGAATTTCTAATTCAGTGACGGAAGGATGCTGGGTGTAGTCAAGTACTTGACTTGTCGGTACGTGTGTTAAGAAGGGATTGACCAATCCAGTTCAGGAGCTGTGTACAGTCGTATTTCAATTTTGAAAAATCTTGATCAGGGTAGTCCTAGTGAGGAGTCACAGGACTGTTTGAGTTGAGCACGATTCGGATGATCTGATCAGGATTGACAGTTTAACCCTGAGTCATCCTAAACACAGGGGTCAAAAGGGATAAATTATACAGTACCATATTTACGTAGGTTTTGAGTGTTGTGATTGCGACTATTCGACTTATCCAGACGTCGGGTACCATTGCTAGATGGTCACTTCGATTAGTGCAGGAATTGGTTCCTGTGCTACCGGCTTAGGTTCGAACCTGCGGGGTCACACACATTAGAGGTTCCTATCTGATCTGATGGCTGATGAAGAGTCCTAATATTTATGGACTATGAGTTCTATGTGTCTGAAACTCTGTGATCGAGAATTAGGATTCTCTGATCATGAGTCCCATGCATTTTGGGTACCGGGGTCAAGATCCCACTGGTTTGGGACTCTTCGATCAAGGTTTCATATCGATGGACTTTGATACCCGATTGCCCATTGAATTTGGACTCTATATTTATGAGAGATTTAATTAGTGATTTGATTATTGATTAACTCAATTTGATTGAGTAATTATTTTTGGATCAAGTCCAATTGAATTGGATTCAGTTGGGTTTGGCCCGATTAGGTTAAGAGTTGACCTAATCGTCGAGATGGTTTGGTCTCTGATTTGATCAGGGGTTGGGCTTAGTCAATTCTTGATTTGATTAAGATTTTATTGAGCCTAATTAAGTTGGGTTTAAATTAGTCTAATTGGGCTTGGCTTATTTTAATTAAATTGGTTCAATTAGGTTAGTTTAAAATGAGAAACCACCTTGACCCAAACTCCCTGCGCCATCTCACTTCTTCTGCGCCCATTTGTATTCACGAGAAGAAACTTCTCATGAATTTTCTCCCATGCAAAGGCCATCCCACACCCATCCTTTCTGTGCCAAATGGATAGATAAAGATAATTGGTTGGCCATTCAAATTCAAATGAAGTTTGAATTTAAATGGGCAACCAACCAACTCCATGCGCCCCCTCTTATCTTGTGAGCCACTTTATTTACACGAGAAAGAGTTTCTCGTGTAAACTCTCCATGCACAAATGATGCCATGCCCCTTCTCTTCTCACACCCAAGTGGATAGGGATGAGTTGGTTTGCATTTGAATTCAAATTCGATTTGAATTCAAATGTGCAACCACTTATCTTTATCTTCTCACACGGATAAGACACGTCTTGCGTTGTTTTAAAAAAGGAGAAAGGTGGGGTGTGTCTAGAAAATTTTTGAGAGATAGCTTGGGGCATGAGGAAGCCTAGTGTGTGAGGTGAAGGTCCGAAACCTTCCGAGAGAAAAAGAAAGAAAAGAAATAAAAGTGGGCGAAGGGTTTTCAGTGTGTTCCCTAGGGTTTCAGCCTAGGGTTCGGGAAGTGAGTTAGTGAGCTACGAGTGTCGTGAGCCCACCAAATTCATGGGAGAGCATCATCTACCTCTTAAGCATATTTGTTGATGATCTGGAGCATCTATAGAATCGACAAACATCGATCGAAAGAGTTCGATCAGCATCGGTCGTCGAAAGGGCTTTACAATGAGCTAGCACTCGTGAGGAGCCGATCAGATCGGAAGCTTCATGTGGATGATCCGTAGAGGCTTGACACACTATGTGGCTATGTTGCGATAATCAGACCCTCCCGACGGTGATCAAATTGCGACGATCGACTACCCGCATAAAGGTTTTGTGTTCTGAACACAGAACAGTAAATTGTTTACTGTTCAAATTTGAATTTCAAATTTAAATGCATGCATGCTATATATCATATTTATATCCTAGTGTAGGATAAATATATATTAATTAATTAGATTAATTAATAATTTTCACTGTAAAATAGTAATTTTGAAAAGTTTTAAAATTATCATTTTACCCCTGTACTCAAATTTCACTTCATTTACACCCCTCTCTCTCATGCAGAAACTATTCACGCCAACATTCTCAATGCAAAAATATTTTTGTCATGAGATACTTGGGCATGGATCACATGGCATGTGCAAGGGGAGAGAATCCTGGGGTTTTGGGACTTTGGATTTCCTATTTTGATTTAAACCAAATTTGATTTGGTTTGATCCAAATAGAGGAAGGAACCTAATTAAATTAGAAACCTAATCTTCTCAATAAATTTCTAATTTAATTAGAAATTAACTAAACTCAAGTTCTGATCAAATCAGGAATTAGTCTCCCTCGCAATCAAGCTTGATCCAATCAAACCTAATTCAAGTCAAATTGAATCCAATTCAATTAGAATTGATTCGAACCTCATTGCTTAATCAAATTGAGTCAATTAGTAATCTAATTACTAATTAATTCTTTTATAATTCACTAATACTTAGTGAATTACATAATTATAACTTTTGCTCAGGGTTAATCATCAATCATATTGATGATTTTATCTTTCGATGATTTATAATCGTCGATCAACTATCTAATCGGACAAGAACCTCTTTTATGTGTGACCCCACAGATTTCATTCTATTTGGTAGTGAGGTATATTGTGATCCCTATCACAATATTATTGAAACTCCTTTCAATGGATTGGAATAATTTCAATTCTATCCTTTGAGGGTCATCGATTATCAAGATGATGCTCGATGGGTCCCATAATTCATCGGTGACACCTAACGGTATGTAGTGGCAACCCAGCATAATGAAAGTAATGAACCTCTAGGTGCAGTTATTGTGTAGTTTGATTTTTTTATCATGAGTTCTGACAAGACGCAGGTTAAGGATAACTCATCAAATTCATTCATTCGTCATATGTCAGATTCAATTATCTCGAGTCTATATGAAACCTTATGGGAACTCCTTTCTATCATTCATCTATTATGGCCATAGATTTTAGGACTCAGTCTCATGAATTGCATAGGACCTCTTCCTGTCTAGCAGGATCGACAGATCCCATCTAGGTGCACACCTTATTCCTATAATGGATCTTCTGTAGCCAACATACACCACAAGATTCTAAATGGCTAGGTAACCAAGTAATTATGCAGTCAAACTACAGCAACCTCATTGTGAACAGTCGAGGCACTGCAGGTCAAAGAACTATCTACACCACTGCAACTTTGAGTAAGTCACTAACGAGTGGATAGCCATCCTAGTGACTTCTTATTTTGATCATGCTCAGTACTCTTGATCTCTATCAAGTATTTGCACTCTCACTCCAGTATTCCTACACTGTCGACTCAAGATTCATCTATCCATGAAGGGAGTGATCTATGCATCGATTTATCTGGATCAATCACCATCCCTGTGATGATCTATCGATCAACAGCATTTAAAAATTTACCACTAATGACATGTGCCTCAAATTCTCAATTCTTGAGAATACGTGTCAACATTCATTAATTTTTCAAATAATTTATGGACACAATCAAAGCACAACATGAATGAAAAAATAACATAAATTTTATTTATTTAAAAATTCAATTACAAAGTTATGCCTTTAGAATGTGTACATGTGTCAGCCAATCTGGCTTCTAGGATATACATCTAGCAAACTCCCACTCAACCTAAAGTTAATTGGTAATAAACCTAAGCCCCATCTTCTCAAGGTGAGCTTCAGTCTTCTGTTGGCTTAGCGGCTTGGTCAGTAGGTCAGCCATATTCTCTATGGAGTCGACCTTCTGTACCTCGATAAACTTCTTCTCGAGATATTTGCGAATTAGATGAAACCACCACTTAATGTGCTTGGACTTCTAGTGAGACTTTGGTTCCTTAGTGAGTGCTATGGTATCCTTATTATCATAGAAGTGTGGAATGGAATATGATGGCATCACATCCAGCTCTATAATGATCTTCTTGTACTAGATCCTATCTTAATAGCCTCCGACGTGGCAATGTACTCTGCTTCCATAATGGAATCTATAATAATCGATTGCTTAAAACTCTTCCAGCTAACCACACCATCATTATACAGAAATATAAAATATGATGTAGACTTTCTATCATCAACGTCAGACATAAAGTTTGAGCTGTATATCCTTGTACCCGCAAGTCTCCTCCTCCAAAGATCAAAAAGAGATCTTTAGTCCTTCTCAACTACTTAAGAATATTTTTTACAATAATTCAGTATTTCTCATCTGGATTCGATAGATATTTACTTGTGACACTCACAGTAAGAGTAATATCAGGTCAAGTATATAGCATTGCATATATGAGGCTCCCTATAGCTGAAGCATAAGAGATTTTACTCATATACTGAATCTTCTCAGGCATGCTAGGGCATATCTTCTTGGAGAGCTGAACTCCATGCCTGAAGGGTAACAAACCCCTCTTGGAGTTTTTCATGCTGAACAGCTTCAGCACTTTCTTTATGTATAGTCACTGTGACAAACCTAGTATCCTCTTAGATCTATTTCTATAGACTTTTATTCTCAAAATATAGGATGCTTCTCCAATATCATTCATGGAGAACTCTTTGGACAACCAAAATTTCATAGAAGACATCATAGGAATATCATTTTCAATTAGGAGGATGTCATTATTGAGCATTATATACCAAAGCCAGTTATCAGCCTGCTGATGGTTGAGCTCATTATGTAAATATATATGAATTGATAAATTAATTAAATTATTATTTAATTTTTTCATCATAAAATAGTGTACATCTTTTTAATGAACTCCAATATTGTGATGAAGTCCTTAAGACTATCCTAATCGATATAGGAGGATATATCGTTTAGTCTTCAAAATAAGTTTATGACCAAATGATATGCTATTACTAGGAAATAGCGATTATCGATTATAGATCATTGTGTATCATATGCATTGGTTATTCTCATAACTAAAAGATGTGGTGACACTGGTATGACATACAAGTGAGATATAAGAGTACATCTCATTGAACGTGACCAACTGCTGAGCACTCAGCTGTTAAGAGTAGCTCGTGGAGGATATGGGTATAAATATTTCTCTGATCTGAGATCACCATGGTGACTTACAAACAACTCCCTATGCTTTGATACTAGACTATCTAAATTTTTAATTCAAGATTTGAAAGATTTCTAGATACAGTCAAATACTTGCAAAGTCGATATGTGAGTCAAGATGGAATTGACCCCTCTGAATAAGTAATAGTTAATGCATCAGTGTATTTCAATTTAGTAAAATCTTGATCAGGATAATCCATATGATGGATTTGAAAGGTTGAAATATAATGTAGTTGACTATTTCGGGGTTAACAGTTAAACTCCAAATCACCTTGAGTATTAGGATCAAAGGGATGAATTATACGATAACCATATGCCGATAGATTCTTGAATGATGTTTTGAAATCCTTTGACCTATCCGGATGTCAAGTACCATTGCTAGATGATCACTTTGATTGCTATAGAAAGATCATTCCTATACTATTGACTTAGATTTGAACCTAGAGGGTCACACTCAAAAGAAGTTTCTGACTGATCATGTGGCTGATCAACGATTGAGAATCGATTGATAATTGATCTTATGCAAAATTTATTTTAAATTAATTTGCTAATTGTTGGTGAATTATAGGAGGATTGATTAGTAATGATATTACTAATTAGCTTAATTTAATTGAGCATTGAGGTTTGAATTAAATCTAATTGAATTGGATTCAATTTGGTTTGATCCGATTAGGTTATGAGATGACCTAATCATTAAGAGTGTTTAATTCCTGATTCGAGCTCGATTAATTTTTGATTTGATTAGGATTTAATTGAGATCTTTTGTTATCTAATTGGATTAGATAATTCAATTGGGTCTAACCTAATTTGGTTAGGTCAAGAACCTAATTAGAAATGAATTCAAAGTTGAATTCGAATGGTACAAGCACCTTGCACCACCCTTCCTACACCCTTTCACTTCTTCATGCATGAAATTATTTTGTGCATAGAATTTCTCTCACCCAAAAGGTGTTTGATGCCTTCTTCTAATCTTTTTTGGATTAGGATTAGGTTGATTTAAGTTTGAGATAAAAAAAGTTTGAAATCAAACTTAAACCTAGAGTCCAAGATTGGATGGACTCTTCCTAGCCACCAACTACATTTCTTCTCATGTGCAAATGATTTTTTTGCATGAACCTTTTGTGCCAATTTGAGTATTGCCACCCTCCCACTCTGAGTTTTTAAAAAAGAGATTAAGTTTTGTTCAAAATAAAATTCAAATTTGATTTGAATTGATGATAAGATCAACCACCATTTGAACTTGAACCAAACAATCCAAACTCTATCCTTATCTATGATGGGATGCCACCTTAAGAAGGGATCTTTTTGTGCACCTCATCTGAGGTGATCTCTTAGGCATGAGGAACCTCAGAGAGGGCACAAGAAAAACTAGAGAGGGGGCGGGCTTCCCAACGTGAGAAATCGAGGATGATGTCTTCCTCTTGGGTGTGAGATCTAGGGTGGGTCTAGGGTTTCCTATGCTCTAGTTTTGTGAGAGAAAAACATAAGAAGAGACTTGTCTTCTTTCTTCTGCACCACCTCCTCCTTAAAAAGCTCTATCTTTTGATTTAGAGGTGTCTGAGTGATTCAAAGAAAGGAGTCATCTTCAGCCATCTAACATCTTCTACACGAGCTAGCACTCTCGAGAAGGATGATCTGCTCGGAGCTTCAAGTAGACTACCTGTAGAGGCCGGATGCATTATGTGGCTACTCAATGTTAGGAAGGACCTTGTACCATATTCATCAATAGTGATGATGATCGACCCACGATCAGGTAATGAGTTTTGAATGCATCCAATCAGATCTAACGGTTAGATCTGATTCAGGGCATCGATATGATCGATGCAGTTTTTTCTATTAAATCAGATTTTTTATGTGTATTATTTTCATATCATATATCCTTAGAAAGATAGTTTAGATCTGATCTAAAGTATATATAGGAGTTAAATTATTTAATCTATTATTTTTATTATAAAAATTTTAAAAATGAATGCTTTGAATAGCTTGTGTTCTCCAACAGTGGTATCAGAGCATTGGTTTCTTATGACATGAATTTTCTGCATATAATTTGATATTAATCTAATTTTAATTCTTTAGATTAGATCTAAATAATTAATCTAGAATCTAAGTAGTATAGTAATCTAATTGGATAGATCTCCATGGTCGTTCGATCATAGGATAAAGTAGAGTTTTATGGCCCTCTCCTCCCATTGGATAGGGTTCTTCTATGGCATGTAGGGTTGTTGCGTGATCTTTTTCATGAAGATGAACAATGAAAAAAATTTAAAATATTATTTTAGATCTGATTTACTATATCTTAGATCTAAAATTAGAGTTTAGATGATTGTTAATTATTTGTAAAAATATTTTATAAAATTTGAAATTATTTTCAAACTCTGAACTCCAATCCATGTTAGCCCAAAATTTAATTGCAAATTAAGTGATCTAGATTTAAGATTTAAAGATCTAAATCTTGGTAGAAAAGAAGAAGTCCTATGCGATTTGTAAGACTGAGTTTAAAAAATCTCTGGTCAGAATAAGTGTGAATATTGAAAAAAAAATTTCACAGAATTTACAGATGAACTCGAGTCAAGCCAATCTAGCATATGACTGATGATGGGGTTTGACGAGTTCTTCATGACTTCCATCAAGTTGGAAATCATGATAGAGAGATTATATCACATGATAACTACACCTAGGGATTTATTTTTTTATTTTGCTGGGTTGCCATTATATACTGCTAGCTATCACTGGTAGATCGTGAGAACTCACTAAGATTATTTTCAGATCAACGATCTTTGTTGAGGTGAGTTGAAATCGTTTCAGCCCATCGAAAAGAGTTTCGATGATACTGTGATGGAGATCATGGTATGTCTCACTACCAAATGGAATAGAACCTGAAGGGTCACACATAAAAGGAGCATGATCTAATCAATGACTTGGATCATATTTGAATATCAATCGGATTGATAGTTTGAATTTTATAAACTGCTAATTTATAATCGTTACAATTTTGGCAGTTGCTAATTGTTAGCACAGAGACTTAATTACAAATATTATAATTTTTGAAGCTGATTAAATTATGAATTAAATATTAATTAATTTAAATTTGATTTAATTTAATTATACTTAATTCAATTAATGCTAATTGGATCAATTATCCAAATCAGATTAGGATTTCAAGCTTGATTGGATCAAGCTTGACAGCCTTTTGAATTTGGCTCATTTCGGACTCGATTTGAACCCGATTGAGATCTTATTTAAGCTAGTAGAACTATGACTCGGAGAGCCCAGGTCCTCTGAGACTCTCTCTCCATATTTCATGTTAAGAAGGGGAGGGCACATGTGAAAACATGCCCCTTATTCTCTTGCATGCGTGAGAAGATGTGGGGCGCCAACTCCTTTTGGGACTCTCTCTCTTTAAGACATCTATTCAAATATGATTTGAATAGATGCTTTATCAAAAGGACCTTCTAATCAAATTATATTAGGGCATGAAATTATTTTTGTGTGTGACAAAAACTTTAAAAAAGTGGGGCGTGTGTTAAGAAATGGTGTAAGAGATCTCATGCGGCTCTTCTTGGTTGCACAACTTATTTCATTCCTTTATTACATGCCACACATTATCTATTTTGATAAGATTTGATCTTATCTCCTTTGGGGTGTGAGGGATAGGGTGTTGTGCGATAAAAATAAAAGAGAAAAGAAAGGTGGCGTGCTTGAGATATGAGAGTTTTTTTTTCTTTCTTGTCGCATACTTCATCTCAATGCCTCCTCCTTTCTCCCCTTCATCCTAATGCCCAGATCTAATAGAGATCAGATCTAAGAAGAGAAAAGAGAGAGAAGAAAAGAAGAAAAAGGGTTCTTCTTTCCTTCATGGTGATCTACTTCAGATCCCGTCGGATCTGTGCGAAAGAGTTCGCGCAGCGATCTCCTTCTTCAAGATCTAGAAGAAGAGATCTAGATCCAAGGCTAAAGAGCGAGATCTGCCAGGTGCTAGCATATCAATGATCTTGGTGCTCCGATCAGGCATCTCTATGTGGATACCAGCAGAGGTCGGGCGCATGCATGGTTACGATCAAAACTCTGGACATCCGCAGATTTGAAAGGTATGAAGATCTGATCTCCGATTGATTTTTCTAACCATTTGTTTTCTTTTTAGATTTCAGATCAATGGTTGAATGTTCATGTTAAGATCCTTGCTATGATTTTCAAATCAGATCTAGTATGTAAATAAATTAAAAATATTTTAATTTATTTATTTTCACTGCATAGATGTTTAAAATTTTTTTTGAACTATATGTATGAAACTATAGCGATTTTCTAATACTCTTATATTGTGATGAAGTTCTTAGGACTACTTTGATCGATAAAAAAGGATTTATCATATAGTCCTTAAATTGATTCGTGATCAAACAATATGCTATTATTAGGATGATAGCGATATCAAGTGTAGGTCATTGTGTTCCAAATACATTGGTTGTCTTCATAACCAAATGGTATGAAGATACTGGTATGGCATGCAGTTGAGATGTAGAAGTACATCATTACTGAACATGACCAACTGTAGAGAATTCTGCTGTCAAGGATAGCTCACAAAGGGTATGGATATAAGTATCCCTCCGACCTGAGATCACCACAGTGACTTGCAAGCAACTCACCATATTTTTGTGTCAAATTAACTAAGTTTCTAATTTAGTGATGGAAGATTTTTGAGTGTAGTCAAGTACTTATCAAGTCGGTGCATGAGTCAAGATGGGATTGATCCCTCCGAATTAGTAGGAGTTAATATATCAATATATTTCAATTTAGTAAAATTTAAATCCAGATAATGCATATGATGGATTTAAAAAAGATTGAAATATAATGTGGATGACTTATTTAAGATTGATAGTTAAATTTTAGATCATCCTTGAGTATTAGGATCAAAGGGATGAATTATACGGTAACCATAAGCTAATAGGTTCTTGACTGTTGTTTTGCCTTCATTCGACCTATTCGGACATCGAATCACCATTGCTAGATGGTTACATCAATTAGTTCAGAAAGTTATTCCTGTGCTACCAGCTTAGGGTCAAACTTATGGGATTACATTCAAAAAAAATTTCTGACTAATCATGTAGTTGATCAACGATTGAGAACCATTCAAGGGCTTAATCATTAGATCGATTGATGGTTAACTTTATATAAAAATTATAATAAATTAATAAAAGATTAAGTAGTAATTAGATTATTGATTAGTTTAATTTAATTAAGAAAAAAAGATTAAATAAAATCTAATTTAATTGGATTCAATTAGGTTTGACCCAATTAGGTTATGAGATGACCTAATCGCTAAGGGAGAATTATTCCAGATTTGATTAGGACTTTGGTTCAATCAATTTTTAATTTGATTAAGATTTGATTAAAAATTTATGAACCTTATTAGATTGAATTTTATATATTTTATTTGGACTAAACCAGATATAATTTTATTTGGATTCGAATAAGAAAATTAAGAGTCCTTGTTGGAATAGGATTCTTCTCCCGTACTCTTCCCAATTTGATGCCATATATCCTCATGCACAAATAGTTTTTGTATGAGATTTTTTCATTCTAAAGAGCCTTTTCTCTTCTCTATCTCACATCCAAATTTGGGTAGGATCAAATTTTAAATGGTATGTTTAAATCTAATTTGAAATGGGATACCATATAGATAATGTTTGACATTATCTCTAAGACCTTGTCGCCAACTTATTTTTTTCTCCTTATATGTGAGATATTTTGAGGAGATTTTTTATGAAGAATTAGAGAATTATTCTACTATGAAAAAATATGGAAAGGGGTATCCCATATGTTTTTAGCATATTTTGGTATGAATTTTTGAGTAGAGATGACATCACATCAAGAGTCCATGATCTCTGGGACTCTTCACCCCACCTCCTTATACATTGAAATAAAAAGAGTTTTATTTTATTCTTATGTGTGTAAGAGACCTGAGAGAGAGGCCTTCATGTTGAGAGGGGTCTTGGGTATGGTTTCATGGCGTGAAAGAAGAGGAGAGTCTTCTTCTCTTGGGGTGTGCACAAATACCAGGTTTTTAAGATTTTGGTCCTTAGGGTTTGGGAAGAGAAAAAAAAATCAGTGAAAAATTATTTTTCTCTCTATTTTTATTTTATCTCTTCATCTCCTCTAGAAGTCTATCTTCATTCTCTAAAAAGATTTCAAAGATTTGAAGAAAAGATCCAGATCAGTCAAGAAGAAGGTCTTCACACGAGCTAGCACTCTCAAGAAGATCGATCAGATCGGGGCTTCGAGTGGATTTTCTGTGGAGGTCGGATGCATGTGCAGCTGCAAGCAACCAACAAGGATCTCCTTCACCATATCTCTTAATAGCGGTGATCATTGACTTATGCAAAGGTATCGAGTTCTGAACTTAGATTAGAAGTAGATGTGATCTATTGCTCACACGCATGCATGCTGATTTTATCTTCTATATTTTTTAAATTTTATATGCAACATATCATATCATAGATCCTAGAGTAGATTGATTTGATGATTAAATTATATGTATATTAGATTAATTTGATTAATCTAATTATCTTTCACTGTAATTTATTCGAAAAAATTTTGAAATACATACATAAAATCGCCTATATTTACCAATAGTGGTATCAAAGTCTAGGTTTGTTATGACATGATTTATGTGCATATTAAATCTAAATTTTAATTTTATTTATATTTGATATGTGATATTTTGATCTAAATTTAATTAATGGTTGATTGCACAAACTGACATAAGGTTGTCCTACTGTAGGGTTTATCCCTTATAATGAAAAGATTGTCCTAGTTTGTGTCGATCTTTGATAAAATCTAATTTTATATCATGCATATGATATTTATAATTTAATTTTATCTAAAATTATAATTAAATCTAATGTAATTTAAATTATATCTAAATTGATGCATATATGATATGTGATTAGATTAGATGATCCGATTAGCAAGTACTTAGATTGGGTTGATCACCAAACCATCTGGCCATAAGAGCAAGAAAGATTTAAAGGTCCTCTCTTTTCATTCGATGGGGTGCTCTTATGGCATGTAGGGATGCCATGTGATTAGATCCCATAAAGAAGAACACGAAAGGAAGAACTTATTTTTCTACAAAATCCTAGATCTTGAAATCTTAAGTTTGTTGTATGTGATGCAAAATTGTATGAAAAATAAAGCATCTAATTTATATGATTAAAATTATTTTAATTATGAAAAAATAAAATCTTGAATCATAAAAATTTTAGATATGATCTAAAAGTATTATAATTAATTTTATTTTAGTGGTATGCAAGAATTTTTAGATCTAAAATTCTTTGAATCGTGCTCACACAATTACTGAGCTGACCTAATTTTGAATTTAGTTAACCCAGTCTCCTTGTGTAGCTGGCTCAATGTTGATTGAGTTAACCTAATTGTAGAATAAAAAATCTTTATATAATATTTACTGTAAATTATTTATAAAATAAAAAAAATTAAAATTATTTCAATCCTAAACCTAAACCCATGTTGATGTTGAACTTAATTGAGAATTAAATAAAAGATCGATTAGATCTAGAATTATGATTTAAGATCTAATGACATTGCATAAAATATGGAGGCATGGGTTAGTTTAAATTAGGCCCTCTTAATTGGATTAGATCTAAAGTTAGAATCAAAGAGTTAATAGACTAACTAGAGAAATTGATTAAATCTAACGAAATATTGAATTAGATTAAATCAGAGTTTCTCTAGAATTAATACAATAGTTGTAGATGGTCAAGTTCATGTCTTTGATTAGACCAAATGGACCTTGATTATGGCTCAATGGTTGAACCCAAATCATTAGGTTGGTCAAATTGAAACTAATTAACCAATTAGTGTCTAAGGTAAGTTCAGCATTTCGATCGATGATTTTTAATTGGAAACGGCTTACCTGACCATTTCGATGGTGTCTAACGCAAGCTTAGCAGATTCTCCCATCGATCTCACTTACTTGACTAATTTGATGAATTATGTCTTGATTAGACTGCTAAGTGATTCAAGTTGACCCATGCCATTATGGTTGATCAGTGTGACTGATCTAGATACCAATCCAACCAGTATGACCTTAATCCAATTCAATGACTTGGTGAAGTCAGTAGGAGGATTGTGGTTTACTCGTTGATCTCTTCTCTTTTTTTAACTTATAAATTAAATCTTCTAAATTATTAGATCTCTAAAATGAGCTAGTTATGGAGATAACTAGATTATAGCCTCCCATTAAGATGAATGATAATGGTTCATTATTTTTGATTGAGATTGCAGGTGCCATCCATCTGGTGTTCTTTCTGAATGATGGAATTATCATTTATCATATGATGACTCTATTGTACTATCTGATGATGGTTGGATTGACTGAGCCATCCTCAGGCTTGATCATTCATTAGTTAGAATCACTAAGTAGGTTCATGTTAATAGTTTGACATAATCGAGACTTTCAGTGGAGACCCATCGCCTACTGAAATGAAATCTGAGGCAAAATTAATTACTAAAAATTATTTAGAGAAATAATTAGTTGAAAACCTACCTATAGATGCATATAGGTTGACCAAGCCATCCTCGGGCTTGTATGCAATTAGTGTAGATTCTAGTATCCGCTACGAAATTAGGATAATTCTTCAGATTGGAGGTAGAGGCTACCAATTCGATCAAAATAATGGAAGAACCTTTAAACTGAAGTCTAAGTCTTTAGGCTTAATCAATTAATAAATATAGAGGTCTTGAGTTTTTTCTTTCAATTATGGTTAGATGTCTGTTGCTCTATTCACTGTTTACAGTGAGTTATTTATAAGACCCAACTTTGATAGATGGTATCAAAAGTTGTAAATAGTTCTAGAGCATGAATGAATTCTATATATGATTATAGATCCAGCACCTGAAGTCTCACATCCAACACATATGATGCGATCAAAGGCACTTATCAGAAGTGGTCAAATGATTATATCATCTTGTGTTGTATTTTGAGAGCAACAAAAAACATGATTTTAGTTGTACATTCGTTGATGCTTAGTGGAAGGAAATCCTTCAAATATTGAAGGTGTTGTTTTTGCACCTCTGAAGATATGTCTTCAGTGGGGCAACAATTCTTTGAGAAAGATAAGGAAAAGAAGATGCAAAAGAGTCATGCTTGGGCTAATGAGTCTGAACTGACAAAAGTGTCTAAGGTTAACCTAGTCTGGCAGAGTCTCTTGATCTGAACAAGCTAAGGAAGAGAAATCAGTAAAGGATTGCTAACAAGGTACTTATATGATAACACCTTATGATTTCTCTATCTATAATACTACTGCCTCTGTATTGGATATCAAAAGTTTATGCAAATTGTTGTAATGATTTCAGGTTAGTAGAAAGATTGGAAACTGTGAGAGGTTCTTGAACATTGGAGATGGAAGTCATGTTCCAATCTTAGTTTTAGAAATCATCGAGCTTATTTTTAGTTCTACCAATATTATTTTAGTGATTGTCACTATTGTCTAATGATTTTTGTGATATCATTATGAATGATGTCAAAATCATATGGACAACTGAGAAATGACATTTACGAATAATTACAGCCTTTAGTGTATAGTACACAACAATCAAACTCCTAAAGTAGATTATATCCTAGAAGACTACCTTTGACAGTTTAGGCTCGGTCATTTAGCAAGAATAAGATCAACAAGATAATTATCAAAGTCAATGATTGTGAATCATTGTCAATCTGTCAATCCTATCTCTTTAGTAAGATGACCAATTCACCTTTTACTGAAAAAGGTGAATGAGCCAATGATGTTCTGAGTCTGATATATATTGATGTATTGGATCTACGAATATATTTATCATAAATTTAGATTATTTAAAATATTCAAATGATTTCATAATAAGGTAGAGAAACAAACTAGAAAGAGCATTGAAACTCTTCGATCAGACCAAGAAAGAGAATGCCCTTTCGATGAGTTTTTGACATATCTAGAAGAGAATAAGATTCTCCCTTATTGGAATTGACTTTGTTAGATATAGTTTGATGCATGATGGGGTTTGCAAGTCTGTCAGTCTCCTTTTAGGATTATGCTTTTAAGACTCTTGTTATGTTCTGAACTGGATTTCGAATTAATCAATCGCAATGACTCCATATGAGATATGGACTAGGCGTAAGCCGATACTTTCATACCTTAGGATTTGAGAGTGTTCAGTTTATGTCAATTATTTGCAGACTGATTACCTTGAATCTCAATCCTATATGTATTATTTTGTAGGATATTTCAAAAAATTTTGGAGATATAACTTCTACCATGCTAAAGAACAAGAGTTGTTCGACATTCCTTTTAAAAAAAGAGTACCTTGGTGAAGATACTGATGCCTTTAATGTAGAACTTATGAAGCTCGATAGGTAGAAGAACCGACACAATTTAGTGAACTCATAGAGTCAGATTTGATTAGATCAAACCTGGAATCTATTGTAGATGCACCTTTAAGGAGATCCGATAGAGTATCGCGTCCATCGGATAGATACTTCGGTATCTATGTTCGGGATATAATTCTGTTGAACTTGATGAGAACAATAAGGATCTGATCACCTACATGGATGCCATGCAGAGGTCCAATTTCAATTAGTGGCTTGGAGCCATAAAGTTTGAAATTGAGTCCATAAAGGTCAATGGTGTATGGATACTCGTTGATCCACTCGAGGGGATAAAACCCATAGGGTGTAAGTGGATCTTCAATAGGATCAGAGAGCACAAACGAGAAGGTGGAGACCTACAAAGCTCATTTGGTTGCCTAAGGATATTGTCAATATTATGGTATTGACCATAACAAGATATTTTCTCCTATGGCATTGCTAAATATTTCAGAGTTAGAACATATATTTTGATAAGTGATCAAATGCATGGCTTCGTTGAGAATGAAAAAAAATTCTGCAAATACAAATAGATTAATAGTTCTATGAGTGTATTTTTTATTTAGTATAAAAATAAAATTTTCTTAATCAAGAATGATATTTCTTACATTATAGGAAATAAATATTTCACTGTTATTATTATTCTCTATAAAGGACTTTGGAAAAAGCATCCCTCATCCTAGGAATGAAGATCTATAGTGATAGATCTAAGAGGCTGCTTGAGTTTTTCCAATCCAACGTACATAGAGTGTTTATAAGTAGAATTTGTTCTATCATGTACATCATGTATGAGACTGGATATGGTATACTCACTATGATAGTGAGTAGATACTTGCAAGATCTGGAAAAGCATCCCTTATCCTAGGGATGAAGATCTATAGAGATAGATTTAAGAGGCTGTTTGAGTTTTTCCAATCCAATGTACATAGAGTGTTTATAAGTAGAATTTGTTCTATCATGTACATCATGTATGAGACTGGATATGGTATACTCACTATGATAGTGAGTAGATACTTGCAAAATCTGGATGAGAATTACTGGAAGCTCATCCTTAGGTATTTGAGAAATACTAAGGATCGATGACTCGATTATGGAGAATTTGACTTAAAATTTATAAAATTTAATTTTAATTTTTAGTTAGATATAATAATAGCAAGAACATATCGGAATATAGCTTTATCCTAAATAATGGAGCAATCTGATGGAAAGGTTCCAAGCAGAGCAATATAGCCAATTCAATTTGCGAGGCAGAATGCATTACAGCATTTGATGCTTGCAGGAAGCTATATGATTGTACAGATTTACTGACAAGCTAGGAGTGGCACCCTCTGATGATGGTCCTACTGTATTGTACAGCACTGGAGTCATAGCTCATGCAAAGGAGACAAAGTCCCATTAGCTTACTAGGTATTTTTCATCGCTACCACCTTATTCGAAAAATCTATTAAGGCAATGTCAATCTTTAAAAGATCTATGAAAAGGAGAACTTGACCAACCCATTTACTATAGTCTCGGTATCTAGGAGTTTTGAGATGATAAATCCAAGATGGGTATATGATATTATATTGATTGGCTTTAGTCCAAGTGGGAGTTGTTGCGAAATGTGTCCTAAAACTAATCATTTGATGATTGTGCTAATTATAAATATATATGAATTGATCAATAATAAAAGTTATTTGACCTTTTTTATCACAAGATTACATCTTCTAATGAACTTCTATGTTGTGATGAAGTCTTTAGGACTACTTTGATCGATAAAAGAGGATTCATCACGTAGTCCTTAAATTAGTTCGCGACCAAACGATATGTTATTATTAGGATGATAGCGATATCAAGTGTAGGTCATTGTGTGCCATATGCATTGGTTGTCCTCATAACCAAATGGTGTAGAGACACTAGTATGGCATGCAGGTGAGATGTAGGAGTATATCGTCACTAAACGTGATCAATTGCGGAGCACTTTACTGTCAAGGATAGCTTGCAAAGGGTATGTGTATAAGTATCCCTCCGACCTGAGATCACCACGGTGACTTACAAGCAACTGATTATACTTTGATGTCGGACTAATTGAATTTCTAATTCAGTGACGAAAGGCTTTTGGGTGCAGTCAAGTACTTGTCAAGTCGGTGCGTGTGTCAAGATGAGATTGATCCCTCTGAATTAGTAGGAGTTAATGTATCAATGTATTTTAATTTAGCAAAATCTAAGCCCAGATAATTCATGTGATAGATTTAAAAAAGTTTGAAATATAATGTGGATGATTTATCTAGGATTGACTGTTAAATCCTTGGTCGTCCTCGAGCATTAGGGTCAAAAGGATGAATTATATGGTAACTATACGTCAATAGGTTCTTGAATGTTGCTTCACCTTCATTCGACCTATCCAGACGTCAAGTCACCATTGCTAGATGGTTACATCGATTGGTTCAAGAAGTTTTTTTTGTGTTACCAACTTAAGTTCGAACCTATGGGGTCACACTCAAAAGAAGTTTCTAACTGATCATGTGGCTGATCAATGATTGAGAATCATTCAAAGGCTTAATCATCAATTTGATTGATGGTTAATCTTATACAAAAATTGTAATAAATAAATTTACCAAGTGTTAGTGAATTAATAGAGGATTAATTAGCAATTAGATTGCTAATTAGCTTAATTTGATTGAGCAAAGAGGATTAAATAAAATTTAATTGAATTAGATTCAATTAGGTCTGACCCAATTAGGTTATGAGATGACCTAATTGCTAAGAGAGAATTATCTTTGATTGGATCAAGACTTTGGTTCAATCATTTCCTAATTTGATTGGCATGTTTTGGCATAAATTTTTGAGAAGGGGCGACAACACATAAAGAATCCATAATCTCTAGGACTCTTCACCCCACCTCCTTACATGTTGAAATAAAAAGAGTTTTATTTTATTCTTGTGTGTCAAAGATCTGAGAGAGAGGTCTTCACATTGAGAGGGGTCTTGGGTGTGGTTTTATAGCACGAAAGAAGAGGAGAGTCCTCTTCTCTTGGGGTGTGCACAAAAACCAAGTTTTTAGGGTTTTGATCCCCAGGATTTGGGAAGAGAAAAAAATAAGAGAAAAATTATTTTTCTCTCCATCTTTCTTTCATCTCTTCATCTCCTTCAGAAGTCCATCTTTAATTTTTGAAAATATTTTAAAGATTTGAAGAAAAAGATCTAGATCAACCAAGAAGAAGGTCTTCGTGTGAGATAGCACTCTCGAGAAGATCGATCAGATTGGGGCTTCGAGTGAATTTTTCATAGAGATCGGATGCATATGCGGCTATAAGCAACCAGCAAGAATCTTCTTCATCATGTCTCTTAATAGTGGTGATCATTGATCCATGCAAAGGTGTCGAGTTCTAAACTCAGATTAGAAGTAGATGTGATCTACTGCTCACATGCATGCATGCTGATTTTACCTTTAGTATTTTTTAGATTTTATATGCAACATATCATGTCATAGATCCTAGAGTAGGTTGATTTGATGATTAGATCGATTCATATTAGATTAATTTGATTAATCTAATTATCTTCTACTGTAATTTATTCAAAAAAATTTTAAAATACATGTATAAAATTGCCTACATTTACCAACATGACCTTCTTGAGCACACATGATTCCTCCTTATTCTTGATGAAACCAAATGATTTGATCATATCATTGAATCAAGTATTTCAACTTTGAGATGCTTATTTTAGTTCATAGATCGATCTTTACAGCTTGCAGACCTTGTGATCTCCATTACTGGATGTGAAACCTAGAGACTGCTTTATATAGATATCTTCTTCAAGATATCCATTCAGATAGATAGTTTTTACATCCATCTATCATATTTCATAGTCATGAGCTACTGCAACAGCAAGCAATGTTCTAATGGACTTCAACATGGCAACCGATGAGAAGATCTTTGGATAGTCAACACCTTCATGCTGACTATAACCTTTGGCCACGAGCCTCACTTTAAAGGTCTCCACCTTCTCAATCGAACCGATCTTTCTCTTAAAGATCCATTTACATCCAATAGAAACTATTCTTTCTGATAGATCTACTAAGGTCCAGATCTGGTTGGTATGCACTGAGTCAATCTCTAACCTCAACACTTCTAACCATTTCTCAGAGTCGATATCTGACATCGTCTCATCATAGGTTTTAGGATCATCAACATGATCCATATCACCCATAAGGAATATTTTCTCAGCATTCTCTATCAGCATACCCATGTATCATTTAAGAAGATGTGAGATCTTTGTGGATCTATGAGGTGGAATGGGTTTCACAGGCTCTATGGCTCATTGCTCTTCAGAGACACTATCTTCGAGCTGAATTTTTCTCCCACTACCTGTTGGATAAGCATAGGATTTCATACATCCATTCCAAAATTTTTACGGTGGAATAAAGCTAGATTAAACCTTTTAATCTATAAATACATGCATAAAATCATATCTTAAAACATCGATAGAAGGATCTATGACATGATATATAATGCATAAAAAATTTAAAATTAAAACCAGCAAGCATGTAAAAAAAATCAGCACAAAGAGTAGATCATATATACAACAACTAAGATGTTGAACCCTATACCTGAGCATGGGTAGATGAACACTACAATTGAGACTCATAGATCAGAGGCTCTTTTGGTTGCTCGTAGCTGCACAAAGTGTCTGATCTCTACAGATTGTCCACACGAAGTCCTTAACCCGATCAGCCTTCCACGGGAGTGCTAGCTTGCGTAGACAGCTTCTGATGGCAAATCTAATTTAATCCGCTTCTTTGATTGCCTCAGATGCTTTCAATGTCAAAGATGGATCAGAGGAGGTGTTGGATGATAGAAAAAAAATCAGAAGAGAACTCTCTTCTCACTAGTATTTTCTCTCACCTGAAAACCCTACAACAATTCTAGGTCTCTCACCCGAAGAGGAGTTGGATCTCCTCCAATGCTCACGCCAAAATGAGTAGCACCCACCACAGATCCTCATGCCCCTAAGAGAGGTTCAACTTCTCTCTTTCTCAACCCTCTCACATGTTGAAAAGTCTAGAGGAAGTGGCACAAAAAAATCATAACATTTAAGGTTGCCGAATACAAAGGAAAAAGGTTGGATAGGGATCAATTTGAGTTCGAATTCAAAACCATTTTTAATTCAAACTCTACCAGATTTTATCCTCACATAAACCCATCCAAAGAAGGGCTGAATAAGAAGTGTGGGGTATGAAAAAATCATCGGGACCATTCTCTTTTTGTCGCACAAAAGGATTCCTTCACAAGGTGGCTGGCGTGTGGTTTGAATTGGATAGGGATTAGGGTTTTGAATTCAAACCCTTTTGAATTCAAATTAAAACCAACTCTTCGTTATCTATGGAGGGTGACAACCAGAGGCATTGTTGAAGTTTTTCTCATGCACAAACTCATTTTGTGCAGTGAGAAGTTGTGTGGAGAAGAGATGTGGTGCAAGGGGGGAAGTCCAACCAATTTGGACTCTGGGGTTTTGATTATTTGTTTCTTAATTAGGTTTCATCCAAACCCAATTAGTTTAGATTCAAATAAAGATGAGTTAGCCTAATCTAATTAGGTACCCAAAATTTTAATCTAATTAGGAAATGATTTAACCCAAGTCTTGATCAAATCAGGCCTAATTCTCCTTTAGCAATTAGGTCATCCCATAACCTAATCAGATTCGATCAAATTGAATCCAATTCAATTATACTTGATTCATACTTTAATGTCTAATTAAATTGAGCTAATTAGAAATCTAATTACTAATTAATTTTTTTAAATTTTATTAACACTTAGTGAATAATATTATTGTAACTATTGCACAGTGTTAATCATCAATTGTATTGATGATTTTACACTTGAACAATTCTCAATCGTGGATCTACCAATTGATCAAAGAAGAATTTCTAATATGTGTGACTCCATAGGTTCAAACTTAAGTCAGTAGTATAAGAATAGATTTCTATACCAATTAGAATAACTATCAAGCAATGATACCCGATGTCTGGATAGGCCAAATGTATGCAAAGCAATACTCAAAATCGACTAGCATATGATTGCCGTATAATTCATTCCTTTGACTCTTGATGCTCATGATGACTTAGAGTTTAAACTATCAACTCTTAACAGTACATCCATTATGTGACTCCTCACAATGATTATACTAGCCAAGATCTTACTAAATTGAAACACAAAGTATTCTCTCCAATCTCTTAGAATGGTCAATCTCATCTTGACTCACACATCGACTTCACAAGTATTTGACTGTGCTCAGAAACTTTTTGATCTTGAATTAAAAATTCAAGTAGTCCGGTACCAAAACCCAATGAGTTTCTTGCAAGTCATCATAGTGATCTTAGGTCGGCGGGATACTTATACCCATATCCCTTCGAAGTAACTCTTGACAGTTGAGTGCTACAGAATTAGTCACATTCAGTGAGGTGTACTCCTACTTCTCACCTACATGCTATACCAATATCTCCACACTCCTTGGTTAAGAGGATAACCAACTCTATGGTATATAATGACCTACACTTGATATAGCTATCATCCTAGTAATAGCATATTATTTGGTCGCAAACACATTTAAGGACTAAATAATAAATCTTTCTTTTATCGATTTAAAATAGTCCTAAGGACTTTCAACATAACATTGAAGTTCAAAATAGAAGAGCACAAGCTTATGATGAAAAATTATTAAATAATATTTTATTAATGATTAATTCATATATGATTACATCAATTAGCACAACCATCAATAAGCTGACGATTGGCTTTGAGACATAATTTCTTACAACTCTCAATTACACTAAAGCCAATCGGTATAGTATCGTATATCCATCTTCGATTTATGATCTTCGAGCTTTTTGATTGTAAGGACTTTAGTGAATGGGTCGGCCAAATTCTTCTTTTCATCAATCTTCTGAAGTTCAATATCACCTGAAAGAAGGGTGCCCTATAAGCCAATCACAAGTATGTTGTGATGGAACTTTTTTTTATAATTTTTCAACTCATATAATGATATTTATTATTTGATAATAAAAATGAGGTATTCATTCATCATTTTAGCTGCATCTTATTATGTCTAAGATTATGATAAATCCCAAAGATTAGGATAATAGTTTTAAGAGACATAAATGGATCATGCTAGTGAGATTTAAAATCCTAAAATCTTAATCTTAAATATTTTTGATCGTAGGAGCATTGAGTTGGGGATCAATATTTCGAATAGACTGGCATATCCTATGTATGCTCGATGGAGAGGATGATAGAGCTCACTAGCCACTTGTGTATGGGACACTAATACAAGAATATGGGTACTCATTTGAAATTGAATCCACTGAATTGACTTAATGAAAGGGAACATCTTATAGAAGCCTTATTTGCATGTCAAAGATGGTTCTTTAAGTGAGAGTTGTACAAGTAATTCTTAGATTTGAGATCACCATAGAATCTTGTGCACATGAACCCATATTTTGATTTATACCCAGACATGGTATTAAAACATGTATGGGATATTCTGGATATAATGGAGTGTGTATGAAGATTATGAGTAGGTCAACATGGAATTGATCACTTCTAGTAAAAAGAGATTGCATCCTATGCATTCTCATCCCTAGATGACTCGAAAAGGTCTTTTGGCCAAAAGCAGGAAAGAGATTAGAAAGAGTTTCTAATACTTCATCATTGGAGTCATCATTGGTTAATCGAAAATTGATATGAATATGTGTTTGAGTTTGACATGATTCCATACTCATGAATATATTCAGGGTGCAGGGATTATCGAAGGATTAAATTGTATGGTAACTTATCATTGAAGGATATATTTGATATTTCTATCAAATTTTATATCTTTTAGATAGTCATGATATGTAGCTAGACGTCAATCTTGACTTGTAGATTTGATCAAATTAAAGAGTTTAATTCGATCACCAATTAGAAAAGATTCTAATTGTTGAACACGGGTTAGCTCGATTGGACCTAAATCGATTAGATTGAAATCTAATCAAATTAGGTCAACTTGCATCTAGACTTACTATTAGATAGATGTGTAACTCAATGGGTTACACACATATAAAAATTGGCCAAGGACCCTTTTGATAAGGCTGATTAGAATTTTAGATTCAATCAGGATTTTCGATAAGCATGCTAGCATGTGTGAAAACCCTAGCTCCTAGGGAGATTAATTTGGTCTCATAATTTGATAATTAGCTAGCCCAATTTGGTGGGCATTTGTGCCTGATCGTGCCACCTAGAAGCAGCCCAAAATAGGGTGCCACATCTCATGTTAATGCCAATATCCAAGAGTTCAAATTGTGAAGGACTCTTGGCACAAAACAGGATTTGCATGCACGTGTTGGTGTGAGCAGAAGGAGTCCTTCTAGCTTCAAATTCAGATACATGTGATAGCCCATATCACCCTCCATTCTCTCATGCACATCTCAAAGTATGAGATGAAATTTTTCTAGAAATTATGGGGCGAAGAAAAATTGGAAAGAAGAAGGATCTCTCTCACACGTGCATTAAAGCGTCACATCTCTCCGCATTTTGGAGAGTCCTTCTATAGATCAAACTTATTTAAAATGGGATGTGTCTTATAAAATTTTGTTCCACTTTTAATCAAGTATTTTATAGATAATTTTTTAGAATTTTTTCAGACCTATCTGGAGATGTATCGGATGCCAAAGCTCATCCTTATGGCGCATGCGATGATAAGGTCTCACATGAAGGGATGCGAGAACACTTCCCTATGTGGGATTTTTTCCTTCCTTATTAAGTGATCTAAGATCAGATTTAAATCCTCTATCCATATGGATTTTTCTAAATTTTTTTAATTTGAGAAGGGACACAAAAATATCCCTTCTCTGGTCTTACGCGTGGGTGGATGTGTTGATCGATGTATCGTTGGTAAGAGTCCTTTTGCTTGAAAAAACTCTTATCTCTGATATTCAAATTAGATAGGCCTCTTGGATGAGGTGTGTCCTTCCATTTTGGTGCTCCTCTGATGGCTATAAAATAGTCTGGGCACTGGGTGTCCGAGGCATTCAGAAAACTTTTCAATTTCTCTCTATTGCTCTCTCTTCTATCTAACAACCTATCTTAGGTTTAGGACAAGGCTTTAAGATTTAAAACAAAGCCTTATCTGATTCAGAAAAAGATTGTGAAGATTAAAAGCAGAGGATTCAGAAGTCTAGAGGAGGTTCTAAGAGAGTCGAGTTAGGTTCTTAGAAAAACTTGATCGATACAGGGCTAGTCGAGTTTTAGGGGTTAGAACTCTGGAAGCAAGGTGAAGGAGGAGCGCTGTCTTTGGTTCGATTTTTATATGGATCACTATTGGAGGTTGAACACTTGGATACCTCATGAATATTAGATTAGTGCTACAGGTATTCTTCTTATTCAAGTTTAATTTAATTATACTTTGATTGTTATAGTCAAGGGTTTCTGAGCATTAGGATTTTTGATGCATCAGGTATTTTGAATGAAAATTTTAAATACTTGGCCCTTCCACTGCATCATCAGAACCCAATAGTGATATCAGAGCCTATCTTGATTAATATAATCAAAGGTTAGAATATTATCTTGATTGTGATCAAGCATTGATTTTTGGTTTGGTTCAAGTCGGGTCAATGGTTGAACCCAATTGAACATCCAAACTCTAGTATGTCTTAGAGATATATTTTAGTTAAATGCATGATGTATGTATAGAATCTTTCTTAGTAGCTTAGTACTCAAATTGGGGTTCATCACTAGGCCATCTGATCATAAGAGAAAATAGAGTTTATAGACCCTCTCTTCTCATTTCATAGGATACTCTTATAGCGTGTAGGGGTGCTACTGTGATGTCCTAAGAAGAAGAACTGTGAAAAGAATATTTTATATTGATGCATGTTATTAAAATTTCATGCATGTGATATGCTTAAGATGTTATATTATAATCATGTTGTATGATTATGATTTCATATCTTAGAGATATGATTAGATAACATGATTAGTTATTATATTTATTAAGATATAACTATAATAGTGCGTCATTGTGATTGATTGAATTAGGATGTGCATGAGACTATTAAAGCCCTTATAAAAATTATATTAAGTCGTAGTGTTGTTAACCAGTAGCTGACCTATTTTTTGAATCGATTAATCATTTGGTGTCTAAGGAGTGTTTCAAGTGTGGTGGTTCTTTAATTGGTTCCATTTGCTGGCCTGACCAATTTTATTGGTGTCTAAGAAAAGCAACGTAGGGACCCCTACCAATCTTAATACTTTTCTGATCAATTGGATTAGCTCGAATCTTCAATAAAGATTGCTCAGTATTTTGAATACTACATATGCCTTCCTTCATGCTGAGTCAATATCCTATCAAAAATCATAGTAGGCTTGTTGTGATATCCACAAGGCTTGCTATGGGGATTGATGTGGGTTTGTTTTGGTGCATATTATATGCTTTATGACATATTTGGATATGTTGTTTTGTTGTGATATTCATAAGGGCAGTATTTTTTAGATATGACTATATGAAAATGAAGAATCTGACTTAACTACAAAATACTATAGTTTGTTGTGATATCCATAAGGCTACAAGTATTTTTAGAGGCAAGGATTATGTTGAGAGTTACATGAGATATAATTGGATAGGTTTTCCTACCTTTAAACTTATTGAGATTTGTTGTGATATTCACAAGGCTTCATTGACGGATTAGAATCTCGACCCCATTAAAAAATCAGATTAAGATTTTTCGTTTACCATAGGAGAGGGCTATGGTATCCGATAAAATAGTAGGAGACATAACTAGTTAAAAGACCTCATCTAGTTATACATGTCAAACATGAGTAGTCTGCTTATACTATTATTCTTTATATAGATTTAAATCAATATTATGGCTTCTTTATTTTTACTACATGAAATCATAAATAAAAATATATTGATAGATCCAAACTATGTGGATTAGTTGAGAAACTTACAAATTAGGTTCGTACTGGAGAAGATCTCTGATATTTTGGATATTTCTGACCTTAGATCGGTCAGTAATAATAAGAAGGCAAAAGAAGTTCTCATGGATATTATTTATGATAAATTTAGATATTGAGAAAATAATTACAAGAATTATCTTGCAAGATTGAAGCAAGGTACAAGTATAGCACCGAAAGGTGTGTATATGATACAGATCTATTTTTCATTAAGTATTTCAAACTCTGATACTTGAGTATTAGATACCGCCTATGGATTGCATATTTGTAATTTATTACAATGACTATAAAATATCAAAGATCTGAAAAGGGGTGACCTCGAGTTTTATGATGCAAGTGGAGAGTCCATTAGCACAAAGATTGTGAGAACCTATATGCTTGATTTACTTTCAGGCAAAATTTTAGAATTAAAAGACTATTATTATGTGTCAAAGGTCATTAGAAATATTATTTCTATACCTTTGTTATTAAAATAAGGTTATGAAATAAGGCTAATGGAAAATGGATACTCCATTTTCTTTTCTAATGAATTTTATGACAGTGGTTATATCGATAACAATCTTTTAATTCTTACACTCAATGAAAATATTTTTCATATTGAAAGAAATATGAAAAGAAAGAGAGAAGATGTGAATGTCACATATCTTTGGCATTGCTGCTTTGGTCATATTAGTGAGTCAAGGATAAATAAGTTATACAAAGAAGAATTCTTTGATTCATATGATTTTGAATCATTGGAAACTTATGAATTTTGTCTCATAGGTAAGATGACCAAGACTCCATTCTTTGGATATGAAGAGAGGGCAAATGAGTTGTTGGCTCTAGTATATACAAATGTATGTGGATCGATGACAACTCAGAGCAGAGGAGGATACTCCTATTTTATCATTTTTACAGATGATCTATCAAAGTTTGGATATGTGTATCTTATGAAACATAAATCTGAAATCTTTGATAAGTTCAAAGAGTATCAAAGTATGGTTGAGAAATAAATTGAAAAAAGTATTAAGGTTCTTTGATCTGATCGAGGAGGAGAATACTTATCCAGTAAATTTCTTGATCATCTTAAAAGTAAAGATATTCTCTCTGAATGGACCCCTTCTTATACATCCCAGTTAAATAGTATAGCAGAAAGGAGGAATCACACTTTGATGGATATGGTGTGGTCTATGATGTGTTTCACTGATCTCCTAATATCTTTCTGAAGATTTGCCCTAGAGACTACCGTATACATATTAAACAGAGTGCCTTCAAAGTCTGTTGCAAGCACACCATATGAGATATAGAAGAGAAGAAATTCTAATCTTAAACTTCTTAAGATTTGGGGCTGTCTTACTTATGTCAAAAATATTTTTGAACATAAGCTTAATGCTAAATCAGACGGGTGTAGGTTTATAGGGTATCTTAAAAAAACTAATGGATACTACTTCTACCATCCTATTGAACAATAGATATTTGTTAGTAGGCACACCATTTTCTTGAAAAATAAATTCATCCAAGAAGGAGGTAGTGAGAGGAATATTAAACCTACAAAAGTTCAGAATCTACAAATCGATCCAAAAATACCTATGGTTGAACCACAAGAAAATTTTCAATTAGAAGTATCCAAAGATGAGGTATATCTACTGTTGGGTATAAAATACCCACAGCCGGAACCCACGACGGAACCGCCATCAGCAAGCGCAGCTCCGCCCGGACTCCTACGGGAGCCGGGCTCCACCGACGGCATCAGCAAGTGCAGCTCCGCCCGGACTCCTACGGGAGCCGGGCTCCGACGACGTCAGCAAGCGCTGCTCCGCCCGGACTCCTACGGGAGCCGAGCTCCGCCGCCGACGTCAAAACAGCTCCGCCCGGACTCCTACGGGAGCCGGGCTCCGCTCTCAACATCAATTGCTGGTAAGCTCAGTCCGGACTCTTACGAGAGCCGGACTTCACCCTTGACTTTGTTTGCAGCACAGCTCCGCCCGGACTCCTACGGGAGTCGGGCTCCACCGACGGCATCAGCAAGTGCAGCTCCGCCCGGACTCCTACGGGAGCCGGGCTCCGACGACGTCAGCAAGCGCTGCTCCGCCCGGACTCCTACGGGAGCCGGGCTCCGCCGCCGACGTCAAAACAGCTCCGCCCGGACTCCTACGGGAGCCGGGCTCCGCTCTCAACATCAATTGCTGGTAAGCTCAGTCCGGACTCTTACGAGAGCCGGACTTCACCCTTGACTTTGTTTGCAGCACAGCTCCGCCCGGACTCCTATGGGAGCCGGGCTCCACCGACGGCATCAGCAAGTGCAGCTCCGCCCGGACTCCTACGGGAGCCGGGCTCCGACGACGTCAGCAAGCGCTGCTCCGCCCGGACTCCTACGGGAGCCGGGCTCCGCTGCCGACTTCAAAACAGCTCCGCCCGGACTCCTACGGGAGCCGGGCTCCGCTCTCAACATCAATTGCTGGTAAGCTCAGTCCGGACTCTTACGAGAGTCGGACTTCACCCTTGACTTTGTTTGCAGCACAGCTCCGCCCGGACTCCTACGGGAGCCGGGCTCCGACGACATCAGCAAATGCAGCTCCGCCCGGACTCCTACGGGAGTCGGGCTCCACCGCCATCAGCAAGCGCTGCTCCGCCCGGACTCCTACGGGAGCCGGGCTCCGCCGTCGACATCAAAACAGCTCCGCCCGGACTCCTACGGGAGCCGGGCTCCGCTCTCAATATCAATTGCTGGTAAGCTCAGTCCGGACTCTTACGAGAGCCGGACTTCACCCTTGACTTTGTTTGCAGCGCAGCTCCGCCTGGACTCCTACGGGAGCCGGGCTCCACCGCCATCAGCAAGCGCTGCTCCGCCCGGACTCCTACGGGAGCCGGGCTCCGCCGCCGACATCAGAACGGCTCCGCCCGGACTCCTACGGGAGCCGGGCTCCGCTCACGATGGCTCCGACCGTTGCCGAGCTTCAGTCGACAGATCCACGCCCCCTGACAGGCCCTCAAAATGGCCGCGACCCTGCTCCACCTCCTGTGGCGGACTCCGTACAGCTCCATTATCCCCCTGGCAGGCCGCAGTAACGGCCACGAACCTGCTCCACCTCCTGTGGCGGACTCCGCACAGCTCCATTATCCCCCTGGCAGGCCACAGTTACGGCCACGAACCTGCTCCACCTCCTGCGACGAGTACCATGCGGTTCCCCTGACGACGGACGCTGCTCCACCCTTCATAACGGATTCCACGTGGCAAGTCGAGGTGATACCCGCATGTCCGCTCCACTATCTTTCGCAATCAATTCCCCTGACCATGGGCGGCCCACTACCAGGCAGTTACGCACGTCGCCATCAGTCCGTTGCCTCCCCCGCCTATAAAAGGGGGGACTCAGATACGTTATTTTTGAAGCTCATTTCTCTTATCTCGTAACTCTGCTAAATTCTCCGTTCGAGCACTCCATTCTTGTTGAGGCAGAGAACTGACTTGAGCGTCGGAGGGTCTTGCCGGAGCAACCCCACCTCCGGTTTAGACTTCCCTTGCAGGTCCCGGCGGCGACCGCGGCCTCCTCAACTCCAGCTTCTCCGGTGCAGGCGGATTTTTGCACCAACAGGATTGGCGCTAGAGGAAGGGCTTTGTATCTTCGCAGCACCCTTGTTCTTGAAGGAGCGCTCAACGGAGCCACCTCCGGCCATCTCTCCGTCATTTACCCCTAATCCTCCCCCACGAGACCGGCACCCGATGCCTCCGCGCATGGCGTCCACCCGGCGGTCCACGGCCTCCGCGGCAAGATCTCAGGCTCCGGCCTCCCCTCCCATTTCTCAGCCAGCTCCTCCTCCCCCTCCGGCGATGGCGGTCGGCGCGGAGCAGTTTGACTTGCTGGCGCAGCAGGTCAAGGGCCTCGTCGAGGCCGTACAGGCGATGCAGCAGCAGCCGCTGCAGGCGTCGGCGCATCCGGAAGGGGCATCTCCGGAATGCCAGAACCCGACGGTGGGGTGGGCCACCTGGGCTAGCCGCCCCGTCCTTCCCGAGAAGGCGAATCCAAGGGTGGAGAGCCCTCAGTCGGACCACGACTCCACCCCTGGGAGATCCCTGCCCCCGTTCTGCCAAAGGACCCTCGAGACTCGAAGTCGAGAGGATTTCCTGGACCGGAGGCTCCAGGAGATGAACCGGCAGATCGAAGAACTCCGCCATGCGCCTCCCGCTTACGGTGAGGATATCTGCACTGACCCTCCCTTCTCCCAAATGATTATGCAGGAACCGATCCCGCCGAATTTCAAGCTCCCCCAGTTTGAAAGCTACGACGGGACGTCGGACCCGGTGGACCACCTGGAGGCCTTTCGGACAATGATGCTACTTCATGGTGCCCCCGACGCCATCTTATGCCGGGCTTTCCCGTCTACTTTGAAGGGAGCGGCAAGAAACTGGTACTCGGCACTGAAGCCGGGTACCATCTTCTCCTTCGACCAAATGAGCCACCAATTCGTGGCCCATTTTATCAGCAGCCGACGTCCCCGGAAAGGTTCGGAGTCCCTCATCAACATCAAGCAGAGGGAAGGGGAGTCCATACGGGCCTACATCAACCGCTTCAACATCGCGGCGTTGGAGGTCCAGAACTTGGACCAGTCGGTTGCCATGGCCGCCCTGAAAGGTGGCCTTCAGAAGAATGACCTCTTGTACTCCCTGGAGAAGAAGTACCCCCGGGATTTTGCTGATCTGCTGGCTCGGGCTGAAGGATACGCCCGAGCGGAAGAGGCCTTCAAAATGAAGGATGAAGAGACTGCGAGGGAGCGCCAGGCGGGAGATTCTGGCAAGCCCGCAGTTGAGAAGAGGCCAAGGGAAGCCCGGCCTCGCTCCCGATCCCCTCCTGGGCACAAGCGTGCCCATACTCCACCCCGGGCACGCAGGCAGAGGAGCTCGGACAACAGGTTTCGGCGGGGTTCCCCTCCAGGGAAGTTCCGCAGCTACGCCCCCCTCAATGCCTCGAAGGCCCAGGTACTAATGGAGGTCAGGGAGCTGATCCCTAGGCCAGAGAGGATGCGCACGCATCCCGAGAAGCACAACCCCAACAAGTTCTGCCTCTACCACCGCGACCACGGCCACGACACCGAAGAGTGCATCCAGCTCCAGGACGAGATCGAGGAGCTCATCCGGCGAGGTCGGCTCGACAGATTCATCCGCCGCAGGCCCGAGGGTAGAGGAGACCGGCCAAGAGCCCTCCCACCGCCCAAACCACAGAAGAGGGAGGAGCAGCCCGGAGACCGGCCTCCTATCGGGACCATCGACTCCATCGCCGGAGGGCCTCAAGGAGGAGCGGGAGAACTGTAAATGTATTGCTTACTGTTTCATTTTGAATCTACTTTTCTTTCTAGCTAACGCACCCCTCCTGCTTAACGCGGATGTATTATGACTGGACATGACCTCTCCAAAAAACAACGGCCGTGTCAGGAACAGGAGGAGAACCTCGTCCTGACATGAGCAAAGTCAAAGGCCCGGTTCTTTTAGACCGGATGGGGGGAGAGGCCTTACAACGCCCTAATGTGCCCCCACAGCCCTGTTAGGGACAGGAGGAAAACCTCGCCCTAACTTGAGCAAAATCAAAGGCCCGGTTCTTTTAGACCGGATGGGGGGAGAGGCCTTACAACGCCCTAATGTGCCCCCACAGCCCTGTTAGGGACAGGAGAAAAACCTCGCCCTAACTTGAGCAATGTCGAAGGCCCGGTTCTTTTAGACCGGATGGGGGGAGAGGCCTTACAACGCCCTAATGTGCCCCCACAGCCCTGTTAGGGACAGGAGGAAAACCTCGCCCTAACTTGAGCAATGTCGAAGGCTCGGTTCTTTTAGACCGGAGGGGGGAGAGGCCTTACAGCGCCCTAACGCGCCCCCACAAGCCAGGCTGATGACGAGAACCTCGCCACCGGCCCAAGCAAAATGGAAGACCCGGACTCCTATGGGAGCCGGGTTCCGCCGCAAAGGTAGGCTCCACCCGGACTCCTACGGGAGCCGGGTTCCACCGCCAAGGTAAAACTTAACCCGGACTCCTACGGGAGTCGGGTGCCGCCGCCAAGCAAGACTTCACCCGGACTCCTACGGGAGCCGGGTGCCGCCGCCAAGCAAGACTTCACCCGGACTCCTACGGGAGCCGGGTGCCACCGCCAAGCAAGACTTCACCCGGACTCCTACGGGAGCCGGGTGCCGCCGCCAAGCAAGACTTCACCCGGACTCCTACGGGAGCCGGGTTCCGCCGCCAAGCCAGACTTCACCCGGACTCCTACGGGAGCCGGGTTCCGTCGCCCGGTAAGACTTAGCCCAAACTCCCACGGGAGCCGGGCTCTCATCGCCACTTCTACGACAGGGGTCAATGATGGTAGCAAGACTCGGCCGCGCAACAAGATCGGATGGAAGGAAGGAGCTCCCCCCCCCACGGCGACATCTACATCAAACAAGCCAAACGACAAGAAAGGCCCAACAATCGACATTATCAGTACTACACGTGAACAAGGTAACACAAAGCGCTCCTTTTTCCATTTTCAATATATACACTACAAAGCCAGAGCGGCCAGAAAAAGAAAAACAAAACGACAAAAAGAAAATAGCTACATAAAGACAAAGGGGCTCTAAGGGGGCCCTGCCTCCTCCGACCTTGAGTCGCCACCTGCATCCCTCAACCAGGACGGCCTCAGGCTCTCCACCGTTTCTTCTAGTTCTTCCTTCTTTCGCAGCACATCCTGGAGCGCCTGACGAAGTCGTCGGACCTCAGCCTCCGCTTCCCGATGCCACTTCCGCAACACTTCAGACTCCGCCTCTGCGTCCGCGACGGCCTTCCGCTCAAGCCCCAGTTGAATTTTTACTTGTTGTAGCTCGGCTGTCTTCTCCCCAAGGGAGACAGAAATCCCTTCGACAGAGCCTCTCAGGGCTTGGAGCTCTTCGTTATCTTGGGCGTTAGCAAGCTGCGCCCTAGTAACCAACTGCCTCTGGAGACGGACTACCTCGTCCGCCGCTCGACGGAATCTCCCCTTGTACTCCTCTACCTGTCGGCGCCAGCTGGCCCGCTGCACATCGTGGCTCATCTCAGCATCTTGAAGCTGCTTCTAGAGGTCGGAAACTTTTTGTGACCATATCTGCTCATCCCGTGCTGCGAGTCGGGGTGAGTTCCCTTCCAGCTGGCCGATCCTCCTCTTGGCAGCTGACAGCTCCACTTTAAGGGCGCTGATCCTGGCCTCTTGAGCCCAAGTTCGGTCATTGGCGCTCTTCTTACATTCCTCAAGCTCTTTTGTGAAGCTCGCCTTCCTCCGACTGTAGTCCATGATCGCCCGCACTTGGATACTCCTGAAGTGGGCGGCCTCGGCAGCGGCCTCGGAGTAGCATTTTTTTGCCTGGCGGAGCTCACCCTCCGACTTTTTCAACTTCTTCGTCAAGTGGAGGACCTCCTTTTTGAGCCGCTGGATAGTCGACTTCAGCGGGACCCCCAGGGGCAGGGGGAGTGCTTCGACGGGGCGCTGCCATTGGAAGAGGCAAGCGTCAAAGATCGATTCGTTACAAGAAGAAAGGCCGGAAAGAAGGAGCAGAGGGAGGAAAAAATCATCCACAAAAAGGAATTCGGCTTTATTGATTGATCTTGAAGACAAATGAAAAGGAAGCATGATAACAAAAGAAAGATACAAGGTCGGAGGTCTCAGACCTCGGGAGCGGGGGGTGGAGAGTTCGGCGCGGGGGGTGCAACTGCTGTGGCGGCGGGCGAAGGGCCGGCCTCGTCGTCGGACTCCTCCAAGAATTCGAGGCCAAGATCGGGATATCTGCTGGCCACCTTCTCCCGGCAAAGCTCAAACCCCTTGGTAAATGCCTCCATGCCGAACTGGACGTTCAGCTCCCTCATCTCCGCGGAGGCCTTGAACTCTTCCACCGCAAGGGTCCTGGCCTCCGAGACCAGAACCGGAGTTTGCTCGGCCAGCTGGGCGACCTCGGCCTCCGCCTTCCTCACCGACTCCTCCAGGCTCCGTCTCTCCGCCTCCCGGGCTTGTCTCTCCTCCTCCCGGGCTTGTCTTTCCTCTTCCCGGTCCTGTCTCTCTCTCTCCAGGGCCTCCCGGAGGGCGGCCACCTCGGCCGTCTTCGCTTGAAGACGAACGACCTCGTCTTGGCAGCGCTCCTCCGCCCGGAGGAGATCCCTTCTCATGCGGCCCGACGCCTCGACATAGGCGAAGAGCTGGTGCTCGATCTGCAAAGACAGATGGAGAATTACAACAAAGACCGAGGCAACTGTGCAAATAAAAATCAGCTTACCTCAAGAAAGGACCCCAAGGTGTCCCAAGCCCGCTGCTCGGGATCGGCACGGTCGATCCTCTCCACGACGTCGGACAGGATGCAACCATCGAGCAGCCGACGGATTAGAGCCTTGTCGTTGAAGGGATTCTCCGATCCCCCCTCGGAGCAGACGGACTCGTCTGCAGCGGCTCGGTGGCTGTTCGGCCTGCGGGCCATCGATTTTCTCCTCCTCCCCACGGCAGGCACCTCCGCAGGACGAACCTCCGGAATTGGGACCCCAGTCGGTGGGCTCCCTGGGGGAGCCCGGGGGGCCGCTGGCTCGGCATCCGAAGGAATGTCGATCGCCGGGGTCGTCTGGACGGGCGCGGCAAGGCTCGTCTCCTCCACCCTGGCCCTCTTCGCCGAGCCGGAAGTCGTCGCGCCCTTCCTTTTCTGGGCTCTCATGGCCTTGGCAAGCATTCGTGTGGCTTCGGCGTCCATTGCTAAAAAAAAAAAAAAAAAAAAAAAAAAAAAAAAAAAAAGAGAAAAAAGAAAGAAGAAGAAAAGAAGAAGGAAAAAGCAGCACCAGTCAGTCCAAAAAAAAAAAAAAAGAGAGAAAAGAAAAGAAGAAAGAGGAAAAAGGAGAGAGAAAGGAAGAGAGGGAAGAAGAAGACAAGAAAAGGAAAGATGTATACTTGCTGGATCTTGAGGGCTCAGGCCGATGTTGAAGAGAAGCGGCTCCCTCAGCAGGTTTGGAAGGGAAGGAGCGGGATAGCTCAGGAGCTTTTGGGCGGCCTGAAGGTCGTCCTCTCCTAGGCCAGGAGCCCGGCGGACGGAATCCCTCAGAGACCCCCAAGGGGGTAGGCCCAATTCCAGGGTCGGGCAGTAAACAAAGAGGAATTTCCCCTTCCAGTTGTGAATCGAAGAAGGGGCGCCCTTCAGCAACCCCTTCTTGCCGAACTGAGGGGAGAAGTACCACCAGTCCTTCGCTGAAGGATGGCGTTTGAAGGTGTAGAAATGTCTGAATAAGGAGAGGGATGGCTGGACCTCGGCTATGTGGCAGAGAGAGAGAAACCCTATTAAAAACCTAAAGGAATTCGGGGCAACAGAAGCAAGTGAAATATCTAAAAAGCGAAAGAAGGCGGCGACGAAGTTTGGGAGCGGAAGCCGAAGCCCGGCACGAAAGGCCTCCTGATACAGACAAAAGCGGCCGGGGGGGGGGGGGGCGCTGGCCCTATCAGAGGGGCCAGGAAGCTCCAGGTCGTACTCCACAGGGACCCCGTATCGAGCCCTTATCAGGAGAAGTTCGTCCGGAGTCGACGAACACGAAATGGCGCCCGACGCGAAAACCGGGCGAGACCCTGCCCCGAGCGCGGGTTCATCCGCAGAAACGGGGGCCTGGGGGTTCGAAGCAGAAGAACTCCCAGAACTTACGGGGACAGAAGATTCAGAAGACATTTTTTCTCGGGGAAGAACATAAAGGGCCCTAGAAAGGCAAATTGAGAGGGGAACGAAGCGCCAAAGGTCAACCCGGAGGAAGACACGAAGAGAATGAAAAGACGAAAGAGCCCTAGGCGGTGAAAAGAAGGTGGGCACTAACCTATCTTGCTCTGAGGACCCGGGGGGCGAGAGATGGAAGGCGCCTACGGCTCGAAGGGGCGTTCGCAAGAGCAGACTCTCGGGGAGATGACGGACGCCAGTGAAAATCAAAAATGGAGTAGGACGCCTGAAGGGGAGAGGACGGGTTTAAATAGACCCTGGGATCCGGCGCCATAATGATCTCGAATCCCCCCAGGCCAGTCCGCGCTCGACACGTGTCCCACTCCCCATGGCAGACGGCTGAAGGCGGCTGGCGGTTGGCAGGGCCATGATTGCGCCGTACCTAGGCCAGCGTACTTGCGGGGTCTTCGAAGCGTCCCCTCGTTCCGCCCCAATTCGAAAAGACTCCGGCACGCGCTCATTTAATGCCAAAATATCTGGGAGCGGCAGGGCGCGGGATTCGAAGGGACAGTTTCGGCTGTACTTCTGTGTACTTCCTTCGTTTGAAATTCAAAACTCGGATGTAGGGGGACTGGTGTTGGGTATAAAATACCCACAGCCGGAACCCACGGCGGAACTGCCATCAGCAAGCGCAGCTCCGCCCGGACTCCTACGGGAGCCGGGCTCCACCGACGGCATCAGCAAGTGCAGCTCCGCCCGGACTCCTACGGGAGCCGGGCTTCGACGACGTCAGCAAGCGCTGCTCCGCCCGGACTCCTACGGGAGCCGGGCTCCGCCGCCGACGTCAAAACAGCTCCGCCCGGACTCCTACGGGAGCCGGGCTCTGCTCTCAACATCAATTGCTGGTAAGCTCAGTCCGGACTCTTACGAGAGCCGGACTTCACCCTTGACTTTGTTTGCAGCACAGCTCCGCCCGGACTCCTACGGGAGTCGGGCTCCACCGACGGCATCAGCAAGTGCAGCTCCGCCCGGACTCCTACGGGAGCCGGGCTCCGACGACGTCAGTAAGCGCTGCTCCGCCCGGACTCCTACGGGAGCCGGGCTCCGCCGCCGACGTCAAAACAGCTCCGCCCGGACTCCTACGGGAGCCGGGCTCCGCTCTCAACATCAATTGCTGGTAAGCTCAGTCCGGACTCTTACGAGAGCCGGACTTCACCCTTGACTTTGTTTGCAGCACAGCTCCGCCCGGACTCCTACGGGAGCCGGGCTCCACCGACGGCATCAGCAAGTGCAGCTCCGCCCGGACTCCTATGGGAGCCGGGCTCCGACGACGTCAGCAAGCGCTGCTCCGCCCGGACTCCTACGGGAGCCGGGCTCCGCTCTCAACATCAATTGCTGGTAAGCTCAGTCCGGACTCTTACGAGAGCCGGACTTCACCCTTGACTTTGTTTGCAGCACAGCTCCGCCCGGACTCCTACGGGAGTCGAGCTCCACCGACGACATCAGCAAGTGTAGCTCCGCCCGGACTCCTACGGGAGCCGGGCTCCGATGACATCAGCAAATGCAGCTCCGCCCGGACTCCTACGGGAGCCGGGCTCCACCGCCATCAGCAAGCGCTGCTCCGCCCGGACTCCTACGGGAGCCGGGCTCCACCGCCGACATCAAAACAGCTCCGCCCGGACTCCTACGGGAGCCGGGCTCCGCTCTCAATATCAATTACTGGTAAGCTCAGTCCGGACTCTTACGAGAGCCGGACTTCACCCTTGACTTTGTTTGCAGCGTAGCTCCGCCCGGACTCCTACGGGAGCCGGGCTCCACCGCCATCAGCAAGCGCTGCTCCGCCCGGACTCCTACGGGAGCCGGGCTCCGCCGCCGACATCAGAACGGCTCCGCCCGGACTCCTACGGGAGTCGGGCTCCGCTCACGACGGCTTTGACCGTTGCTGAGCTTCAGTCGACAGATCCACGCCCCCTGAAAGGCCCTCAAAACGGCCGCGACCCTGCTCCACCTCCTGTGGCGGACTCCGTACAGCTCCATTATCCCCCTGGCAGGCCGCAGTAACGGCCACGAACCTGCTCCACCTCCTGTGGCAGACTCCGCACAGCTCCATTATGCCCCTGGCAGGCCACAGTTACGGCCACGAACCTGCTCCACCTTTTGCGACGAGTACCATGCGGTTCCCCTGACGACGGACGCTGCTCCACCCTTCACAACGGATTCCACGTGGCAAGTCGAGGTGATACCCGCGTGTCCGCTCCACTATCTTTCGCAATCAATTCCCCTGACCATGGGCGGCCCACTACCAGGCAGTTACGCACGTCGCCATCAGTCCGTTGCCTCCCCCGCCTATAAAAGGGGGGACTCAGATACGTTATTTTTGAAGCTCATTTCTCTTATCTCGTAACTCTGCTAAATTCTCCGTTCGAGCACTCCATTCTTGTTGAGGCAGAGAACTGACTTGAGCGTCGGAGGGTCTTGCCAGAGCAACCCCACCTCCGGTTTAGACTTCCCTTGCAGGTCCCGACGGCGACCGCGGCCTCCTCAACTCCAGCTTCTCCGGCGCAGACGGATTTTTGCACCAACATCTACAATATACATCTCCTCTTCGAAGGTCAGATAGAGTGCATCAAGCACCTCTGAGATATGATTTTATCATTGAGAATGATAATTTAATCAACATCATTCAGGATGATGATCCACTGATCTATTCAGAAGCTGTCATAAGTAGAGACTCAGACAGTTGGCTAGAAGTCATGAAATCTGAGATAGACTCGATGTACACCAACTAAGTGTGGACCTTGGTTGATGCGCCTGAGGGTGTGATCCCAATAGGGTGCAAGTGAAACTTCAAGAAGAAGATCGGAGTAGATGGCCAAGTAGAAACCTACAAAGTTTGGTTGGTGGTGAAAGATTTCAGACAAAGACAAGGAATTGACTATGATGAAAACTTCTCACCAATGGCTATGCTCAAATCCATCCAAATTTTGCTTGCTATAGCGGCATACTACAACTATGAGATCTGACAGATGGATATCAAGACCACCTTTCTGAATAGTAATCTTGTTAGGTTTCGATGATACAGTGAAATCTAATTTTTAAAAATTTTTACATGCATTCAAGTATTGAAAACAAGTTTGACAATTAAACTGGACTACCAGAACATAAAACCCTAGGAACACATTGATGATTGCAATCAAATAACATAAGCATGTATAACAAGAAAAGATCAAAAGCCATATACCAATATGAAGATGATGATCTGGTAATCATGAGATCTCCACAAGACACTAAAGTAGAAGCCCTCCAACAGTAATCCACACGGGACTGATCATGATCCTTCCCAATTCGACATAGTTCTGCAGTCTTCTTCGCAAGTTCGTTGCCGACCGTCCTTCACAAGAACAGATTGTACCACTGCATGTATGCCTTCAAGACCTCCATTAAAACCACTTTAGAAACCATTTTCTAAATGATCTTACCACACAAAATCAGATTTGATGTTCAATACTTGAACAATCTGAGTTTTAGGACAAGCATCACATGCTTTCCAATTTCACTTCCCTTCCTTTCTATTTTTCTCTCCCTTGTTCTTGTCTTTTTCTTTTCAGATTTTTTCTATCTTTTCTCACATCATCCCACACCTAAAAGCTCTCTAGATTGGGCTCTTATTTCTTATGGGGTGCCCCTTATATAAGGTATGAAGGGGCACCATGAAATTTCCCAAGGGGCGCCAACTCTTGGCGTCCCTTATTCCTTACACGCTAATAATTAAATTTTGCATGGAAACCAAAGGAATATGGCATGGAATAAGAGGTTTTTTACTAGCAGAAGGACTCCTCCTCTGTATAGAAAATAAAATACGATCTGATGGCATGTGGAATTAAAGGAAATGCGTGAAATCAAGAGTCCAATATGAAATGGACTCTTCCATTTCAATGCACAAAAGAAAAAGGGCATCCCACTTAATTTGGCATGTGAGTTCCTTCCAAGAGAAGGACTACTCCTTCTCTTCCACACCCACATATCCCAAGGAACCATCTGATGGTGCAAAAAATATAGGGATGTGTGGAATCATGTAATGAATTTAAGAAAAGTATGAAAGGACTTCTCCTCTTAAATGCCAAAATAAATAGGGTGGCATTTTTTTTCTTGCATGTAGATTAGCATGGAGAAGGTTTAATACATATGGAACACTTTCATAAAAATTAGATAAGCCACCTATTTAATTATAGGTTCAAATCCAGTCACATTAGGTCAAGGCAACAAGTCAGGGGTTAGCAGAAACACCTTTGTACTGAACCCAATTGGGAACTTGGGTTAATTCTTGTGCTAGTAATTTAATTAATCCATTGGATTTAAAATAAATCTAAATAGATTAAATCAAGATCAAATCTCTATTATATGTGATCCATTGGGTTCCAAATCTAGCCTGTAGTGTACCCAGACTCTCGATGTAATCCTAATCCAATTAGATTAGGTCAGCTCAAGAGTCCCAATCAACTAGGACTCTTTTTAATTAATTTTTGAATTAAACTATTTTAATTTTGATGATTCCATAAATTAGGATTGACATCTAGCAATGTGTCATGACTATCTGAAAGATTTGAAATTTGATAGAAATATCAAAATTATCCTTCCATGATGAGTTATTGTGTAATTCAATCTTTCGATCACACAATATTCCAAACAGACTATGGGTATGAAAATATATCAAGCCCAATATCTATCCATATGTATCTCGATTTGATGATGATGACTCAATTGATGAACTAGTAGAAACTATTTCTACTATTCATCCCTACTCTGGCCAGAGACTCTTAGAGTCATCATCCTATGAGATCACATAAGATATTCTCTCCTCCTACAAGAAGTGATCAATTTCTTATTGATCACTCACAACCTCCATGCACACTTCATCATACCCAGAATATCCCACACACATCTCAAAGTGGTGTGCTAGAGAATAAATCAAAGGATCCATATACATAAGATACTATGGTGACTCAGGTCAAAGGATCACATGCACCACTCCCACTAGAGAATCATCTGTCGACATGCTGTACGATTCCATCAAATGTTCTTTCTATAGGTCAGTTCAGTAAACTCATTCTCCAATGAGTACCTATATTTTTATATTAATGTTACCATACAAGTGATTATGAGATCAATCATCTTCTCCATAGAGCATACATAGGATGTACCGTCTTATCGGTATCATCGATCCCTGACTTGATGATCCAATGACTGAAAATATTTTAGATTGGAGCATTAAAAATTTTAGGTCTCACTGATATGATCTTATTATGGCCCCAAAATCATTGCCCTAATCTATAGGGTTTATCATAATCATAAAACTATAATGTAGCAAATGATAAAACACAATACCTCATGAATAAAATAACTAATGTTATGCAAATGAGTAGGAAGAAAAAATAAAAAATATCCCTTTGCATTACGCATGCGATTGGCTTATAGGGCACTATTCTTTCAATCTCCTACTTGTACTAAAGCCAATCATCCCTGTACCTGATGTCGATACAATCAAGATGGTGAACACACTGCTGCTGTGTAAAGGCTTAGTGAACTAGTCCTTTATAATATTCTTTATATGAACTTATTTTATGATCAAATCATGAATTAGGTGAAAGTGCCTTAGGATGTGTGTGGGTTTCTAGTGAGACCACATCCAACTCTATGATGAACCCTTCATCAGACGACTTAGTAATCTTTACTAATAGTATTTAACTGAATCAAAAATAGTTTGCTGTTTGAAACTTTTTCAATTTACTGCTCCTTTAGTACTTCTCAAGTACTTTGAGAATATTTTTCATAGTTTTCAAAAGATCCTATCATGGATCAGCTTGAAATCAATGATTATGCACAAGGCATAAATTAGATCAGGCTTAGTACATTGAATATATTTGAATAAGTAAACTCTTTTACATCTATTCATGTGGAACCTCTTCAACATAAAATTCATGTACTTAGATCGGGATAAGCCTAGCATCCATTTACATCTATCCCTATAGATACCAAGTATATTGGATGCTACATCCAAGTCTTTTCCATGAAAACTTTTATGATAAGCATGTCATTGATCGAGCGTGCAATATCGAGACTACCTTCTCAATATGCTATATATCATTCGCATACAAAAAAAGTTAGTGGATCTCCCACTTGTCTTCTTGCACACACATGGTTCATCCATATTTTGATAAAATTAAATATTTTAACTATCTCATCAAAAAATAGAAGTACTAACTCCTCAATATCTGCTTTAATCTATAAATGCATTTATCCTCCCATTAGAGATAAACTCTCTAGATGGTGTGTGGCAATAGCAAGCAAAAATCTAAATTGATATTCCTGTTTGGGTCACACCCATAGGTGCTTCAACCATAGTCTATACTTGGTTGATGTACAGAGAGTTCATTTCGGATATCATGCATCTGTCAGAGTCTTTACTCATGACTATCTCTGAATAGGTCAAAAAAATATCATTCTCAATGATATATGGTGTATCATCATTCTCAATGACAAACCTATATTTTGAGTGGTACATTACACACTCGGATTGATCTTCGGTGAAGAGATGTGTGTCATGGTTGTGCCTCATCAGTGGGCATATTTGGTCGAGGATCAACTTGTGGATGCTCCATAGGTTATGATGGGATAGTTCATAGGTCTTGACTTCTCAAGTTCAATTATCCTCCCACTATCCCCTTCTTAGAAAAATTTTTTTCTCTAAAAGATGGCATACCTACTGACAAAATATTTTTTATCTAGTAGGATGGTAGTAGTATCACATACTACTCTTTAGGATAAGCTATAAACTTATATAAACCTGTTCTAGTACAAAACTTATGTACATCTACTCTTTTCACATAAGTTGGGTAACCTACCTCTTTCCATATCTCATATGGAAAGTTAGTAATAGATTTTGATGGTATCTAATTCAAAACATATGCAGCAATATCTAGAGCATATCTCAGAACAAGATTTGTAAAGTAAATTATGGAACATACCATATCTTATATGTAGTGTCCATCTCTGGGTCAAGATATTATTAACCTTTGAACATCCATATATACAAGGCCTAATAACTCACTCTCACCTTTTTCCATATCCAGTAAATGAGATCTTAGGCATTTTATCCATAAGATAAGATTTATAAGTTCTATATGATTCAAAATCATACAGACAAAGAACTCTTCTTTGTGTTACTTATTTATCTTTGACTCATAAAAATGATCAAGTTGGCAATGCCAGAGATATGTGACCATCACATATTCATTTCTTATCCTCATCAACATGAAGAACAACATCATTAAGTAATAGAAACATAAAACCATTATTATAAATTTATAGCCATAAAATTTATCAGAAGGAGAGTAACTTTTATTCTTTACATTAATTTCAAAATCATGTCACAATAGCAAAAGAATTAAAATAATATTTCTGATAAATTTAGATATATAACAATAGTCTATTAGTTTCTAAACCTTGCTAATAGATTCCTACAGCCTCAGCATGAATGGACTATCCGTCAGTGTCAAAAAGCATGTAATCACCCTTTTTCAACTTTATAGGTGCAGCAATGCTTTGCATAAGTAGAACCTATATAAGGTATCACATATCCAAAAATCTAAAGCTGAAATACTCAACGATAAATTAGTTTGTATCATATACAAATCATTAGTAGATACAACTTTTGCATCTTACTATTGCTTCACACTTGCAAGACAACTCTTGCAATTTATCTCTAATGCTCATCATTACTCTAATGATAATAGACACCCATGGCAAAGACATTCTTCACCTTATTCTCCTAGGAAATACTAAAAAAGAAATCTAGGAGAGTTTGCAGGATCAAATCCTGAATTAACTCACTATCCATGATATTGACTTAATCATATGATTAAGTTAATCAGGATATATTTGACAGTCATACTATCATCCCCGCCATATCACATATGCAGTTTTTCCTTCTTTATAGTATCAACTCCGATCAAATCAGAATCAGAAGAATAGGAGACTATCTCTTATATGAGAACTATTCTTAAGTTTCTCAACCAATCCATAAAGTTTGATCAATTTAGAAACATCAAAAATACCATGCAGTGATAGTAAAGATGCAGATATATAAGAACATAAAAAGAATACTTATGATGACATGTGCAAATTAGATGAGATTTTTATCTAAATGTGGCTCTCACTATTTTAATAAATTTCATAGCCTCAAGTATAAAAAATGAGGAGACCTATCATCTAGTTCCTTAGTGGGGTTGAGATTCCAATTCCTTATAAAAAGTCTTGTGGATAGCACAACAAGCTCCTATGAGTTCAAGGATAGGTAACTCTTTATCAATTGCATCTTATACAACTCTCAATATAACTTTTATCTCTAAAATATTTATAACCTTGTGGATAGCATAACAAACTATAGTATTTTAGTTAAGTCATACTCTTCAATCCTATATGGTCATATCTAAATAAAACTATCTTTGTGGATAGCATAACAAGACAGTACTACTAAAATATGCTATAAGCATCACTTAGTCAACATCATATCAATCTCTATAGCAAGTCTTGTGAATAGCACAACAAACTTACTACAGTTTTTGACATACTCTATTGACTTAGTATGAGCTAAGTACCATTAGCTTTATTATGTATCAAGGCAGTATCAAATCAGTCCCCACAGTAAGCTTTGTGGATAGCACAATAAGCCTACTATAGTTTCTGACATAATACTGGCTTAGCATGAAGGAAGGCATAGGTAGTGTTCTTAACACTTTACTATTATGACTTAATATAATTTAAATGAGGGACTTAGGTCTCATGCACATCCAAAACATATATAAACATGCATCATATGCAATCCAAATTTTAATTCTATCTACCAGCATGTAAGAGTGTATAAAGGAAATCTAATGGTTATGGATTTTTGAAAAAATCATCCAAGCCATAGGATGGTTTATGGGTCAAACCATAGGTACATCCTAGATTGAACCATCTCATAGTCAATCTTAACACACTTTTGCTTTACAAATGTCTGGTAGTCCAGTCTTCATCTCCATGAAGACTTCTATGAATGCTTGATCTTTATCTGAAAATAGAAAAAAATAATTTTTATATATTCCAAATAAATTATTTTCTATAATTTTACATTAATATGTAAAAATTCTAAACAGCGGTTGGAAACATAAAAAAAAAATTCAATCGATAATACAATGCATCAGGGGCACTCAGCTCCTATTGCAACTCTTACAAATGCATTTATATAATCAGCTAACATAGAAGCATTCATGCATGCATCCATCACATGGATGTACCATAGTCCATAATCACTCAACATGCATTTTATAACAATTATAAAACATGATAACAAACTTCTCATGTTATCTTAATTGTGATATCATTCATAAACATGTCAATGGAAATGTTTAAATATTTGGGCATAAGGCCCATCTAGGATTTTTGATTCGGATTCAACTCTTGATCCAAATCTAATTTTAAGTCAATCATTTGTCATCCTATTTGAGTTGGGTTGACCAATTCTTAGGTTAGCCCAAAATCTATTTGGTTAGCATAGAATCGGTCAAGCATGACTAACCCTAATCAAATTAGGTAAATGACAATTTGATCAACCTAAATTAAACATGACTTCTAATCAAATTAGAACTATGAATTTGATTTAATCTATAATCATTAATTCTAATCATATTAGATCAATGAATTATAGTTAAACAAATCTATCAGCAAAAATCCTAAACCATGTCTGATGCATCCTTTCCATGATCATAATTTTTTCGGCTCCACACATACATAGGACAATAACAAAGGTGGAAGACCCACAATGGTGAGTGCCCAATAACATGATGGACGGCCCTTAGATCTTTGGTAAATGCATCAAATGCAAAAAAAAAAAAACCTAAGTCTTGGCAACGTACATCTAATGTATCATTTCAAGGCTACGCACATCACATGCATTGGATTTATAATTCCATTGAAAATTAAATCATAGGATCTAATTTTAAACTTGTCTCATAAGTCTAAAGGTCATAGAATTTCATATCCAAGTATGATCATAAATTGATAATATTTTATCATTAACAAAAATACATCAAGAACATCAAATAAACATCATTCAAAAAATCTAATTTTGACATAATATGAAGTGGATGTAATCCATATCACAATAATAACATGAAATTTGATTGAATTAGTCAAGGGTGGCTCTAATACCACTGTTGGGTTTTGGTGCATAGTAGAATATAATTTTTAAAAATTTTTACATACATTCAAGTATTGAAAATAAGTTTAACAATTAAACTGGACTATCAGAACATAAAACACTAAGAACACTTTGATGATTGCAATCAAATAACATAAGCATGTATAACAAAAAAAGATTAGAAGCCATATACCAATATGAAGATGATGATCTGGTAATCATGAGATCTTTACAAGACTCCAAAGTAGAAGCCCTCCAATAGTGATCCACACGGGACTGATCAGGGCCCTTCCCAATTCGACGTAGTGCTACAGACTTCTTCGCAAGTTCATTGCCGACCGTCTTTCGTAAGAACGGATTGCACCACTGTATGTATGCCTTCAAGACCTCCACTAGGATCACTCTAGAAATTATTTTCTAAATGATCTCACCATATAAAATTAGATTTGATGTTCAACACTTGAACAATCTGATTTTTAGGATAGCATCACATGCTTTCTAATTTCACTTTCCTTCCTTTCCATTTTTCTTTTCTCTCCCTTTTTCTTGTCATTTTCTTTCCAAATTTTTTGTATCTTTTCTCACATTATCCCATGCCTAAAAGCTCTTTGGATTGGGCTTTTATCCCTTATGGGGCACCCCTTATATAAGGTATGAAGGGGTGCCACGAAATTTTCTAAGGGGTGCCAACTCTTGGCATCCCTTATTCCTTACACGCAAACAATTAAATTTTGCATAGAAACCAAAAGAATATGGTGTGTAATAAGAGGTGTTTTACCAATAGAAGGACTCCTCCTCTATGTAGGAAAAATAAAATGCCATCTGATGGCGTGTGGAATTAAAGGAAACGCATAAAATCAAGAGTCTAATATGAAATGGACTCTTCCATTTCAATGCACAAAAGAAAAGGGCGTCCCACTTAATTTGATGTGTGAGTTCCTTCCAAGAGAAGGACTCCTCCTTCTCTTTTATGCCCATATATCCTAAGGCACCGTCTGATGGCACAAAAAATAGAGGGACGTATGGAATCATGTAAGGAATTTAAGAGGAGTATGAAAGAAAGATTTCTCCTCTTAAATGCCAAAATAAATGGGGTGATATTTTTTTTCTTGCATGTGGATTGGAATGGAGGAGGTTGAATACATATGGAACACTTCCATAAAAACTAGATAAGCCACCTATTTAATTATAGGTTTAAACCCAATCACATTAGGTCAAGGCAACAAGTCAAGGATTAGCAGAAACACCTTTGCACTGAACCCAATTAGAAATTTGGGTTAATTTATGTGCTAGCAATTTAATTAATCCATTGAATTTATAATTGTTGGGTATAAAATAACCCCAGTCAAAGTTCGTAAGAGGCCAACCCTCTCAGGACTCTTCCAGCTTCCGACCTTGTGCGGCGTCTTTTTGAACTCCCTCGGCCGTTCGAGCTTCCACAGTACCATCCGAACTCCTCCAGCAGTCGACCTTCCACAGTGTCCTCCAGATTTCTCCAACGGACGAACTCCTATCATACCCTCCAAACTTCTCCAATAATGAGCTCCTTCAGTCATCTATCGGACTGCTCCAAATGCTCTCTGGGCTTCACTATCAGTCGATTTTCTACAGTGATCGACTACTCTCCGAATCTCTTCCAGATTTCCTCCTGTCACGATCAACTTTACTCCGAGCTTCTTTCGGGCTTTGTCAATGTCTAGGCTTCTCCAGCAGTAGGACTTCTACAGTAACCAAACTCCATCCAAGTTTCTACAGTGGTTGACCGCCTTCTGAATTTCACCCAGGCTTCTACAGTAAGCAAATTCCGTCCAAACTTCTATTACAAGCAGACTCCATCCGAGCTTCCATAGCAATCGGTCTCCATCCGCACTTCTACAATAAGCGGTCTCCATCCGGACTTCTATGGCAACCTGTCTCCATCCGATCTTCTACAGTAAGCGGCCTCCTTCCGGACTCTGTCTAAACTTTTACAACAGAATTGGATTCCAGATGAACATCTACAATGGACAGGCTCCAGCAGTCAGATTTTTACAGTGACTGACTGTCTCCAGTGTCTTCCATACCTCTCCAGCCATCAACCTTCAACAGCACCAATCGGACTTCAACAGTGCCAACCAGACCCCTCCAACGGACGAACTTCCACAATGCCTTCTGGACTCTCCTCTCGATCAACCTTCTATAGCACCTTCCGAATTTCACTATTGATCGACCTTCTACCGGATTCCTCATGCAACTGGACCTCTCCAGTGGACAGTCTTCAGACAAGCTTCTACATCAGATAAATTTCAGACGGACTTCTCTAGCAATCGGACTCCAGCTGGATTTCTCCAACAGAAAGTTTCCATCTGGGCTTCTACAGCAGATGACTTCCATCTACAGCATCAACATCTAAGGCACCCAACAATAGTTAACTCATCAGCAACCTCAGAAACATCCGAGCTTCTCTTAGATTGCTGAGATAGAGAGCTATTTTGCTCCACCAGACATCCCAACCGAGCTTCAGCCATCCGGCCCGAACTCCCTGGCAAGTCTCGACAATGGACACCACTCCACTCTCTGTAACAAACTACATTATCAGAGAAATGATAAAGCAGTCATCAGTGCAGTTTGGGAAAAGAAACTAATAAGTTTATACCAGTAGAAATGCTTAAGTGATGATATTTTCGCATGAAAAGATTGCCCTATCATGCTTGTGAATCAATGTTGAAAGAAGGTGCTTGCTAACTTGGTGGTAAATGATTCACATGGTAGTTGTACATGAAACTTGAGAGAATTCCATCTCAGTTACAACTGAGTAGTGCTGGATGCCAAGGAAGGAGTTTGAATCTTCTATGGTCTCCATTATTATGACCTCTCAGTGATCAGCCCATGTGGTGGTGGTCATGGACCACAAGACAAGAAAGAAGCCATTGCATTGTCCTTGTTGGGATATACCGATTGACCCCCGTACGCTGACTTATCCTTGGACCGGTCTGACCGACGCCTGACTCTGCCCACCGGACAGACAGACGACTCCGACAATGACTGCCGACAATATCCGATCGAAGGTATGCCAGCCAAACAGACCAATACTATTTTCAACCGGTCGAATGGCCGAACCCATATCACCGACTCACTGTCGGGGGCGGCAGTCGATGTCCGACTTTCATAAGGTACCAGATCAGCCGACTGTATTTTTGAGTCATCACCCGACGTCCCGACAAAAAAATACCGACATATAGTCGGCCAGCCCATCCAAATGCCGTACAACTGCTATGGGCTGTTATTCTGTCAAGGACATGCTGTGCGACCACCCTGGGGCATTGTCCTGCCAAGGACATGGGTTAATTCTGATAACCTGACAACCCACACTGATTTGATAGCCCTCAATGATTTGACAACTCTCCAGTTGTCTGCACCATTAATGGTGGGACCATACCGTATTCTACTATAAAATGGGATAAGACAACAATTTCGGTAAGCTTTCTCAAGCTTTCTCAAGATCTCGAAAAGCTCTTAAGCTCTAAGCACTACCTCAAAACTCTGCTAAAATCTCATTCGAGTGCTCCATTTCTGTTGAAGTAGAGTACTGACTTGAGTATCGAAGGGTCTTGCCGGAGCACCCCCAACTCCGGTTTAGACTTTCCTTGTAGGTCCCGACGGCAGCCGTGATCCCCTGGACTCCAGCTTCTCCAGTGTCAGCAAAATTCTGCACCAACAGAATTGGCGCTAGAGGATATGCCTGTGTCTTTGTAGGACCCTTGTTCTTAAAGGAGTACTCAACGGGACTATCTCCAGTCATCTTCTTCGACATCTTCTTCTTCTTCTTCGACCAGATCCCAACCTGATGCCTCCCCAAAAGTTATCCACCAGGTGATCTACGGCCACCATGGCCAAATCTCAGTAAGATCCACCGACTCTATCCTCGTCTCCAGTTGCCAGGCTCCTCCTCCTCCGACAATGATAGTCGGCATGGAGCAGTTTGACCTGCTGGTTCAGTAGGTCAGGGGCCTCAACGAAGTGGTGCAGGCCATGCAGTAGCAGCAGCAGCTACCGCAGGCATCTATGTGGCTGGAAAGAGCATCGTCAGAGTTCCAGAAGCCAGTGATCGGGTGGCCCACTTGGGCCAGTCGCCTTGTATCCCTCGAAAAAGGGAAGTAGAGGGTGGAGAGCCCTCTGTCTGATCACGATTCCACCCTCAGAGGATCCCTACCTCCATTCTGCTAGAAGACCCTCGAGATTTGCGATCGAGAAGATCTCCTGGATCAAAGGTTCTAAGAGATGAACTGGCAGATCGAAGAGCTCCACCATACTCCCCCTGCTTACGGTGAGGATATCTGTACTGACCCTCCTTTTTCTCAAAGGATTATGCAGGAATCGATCCCGTCGAACTTCAAGCTCTCCCAATTTGAGAGCTACGACAGGACCTCAGATTTGGTTGACCACCTAGAGGTCTTCCAGATAATGATGCTGCTCCATAGTGCGTCAGATGCCATCCTGTGCTGAGCTTTTCCATCTACCTTAAAGGGAGCAGCAAGAAATTGGTACTCGACACTAAAGTCGGGTACTATCTTCTCCTTTGATCAAATGAGCCACTAGTTTGCGGCTCATTTCGTCAGCAGCCGACGTCCCCGGAGAGGTTCGGAGTCCCTCATCAACATCAAGCAAAAAGAGGAAGAATCCATCCGAACTTATGTCAACTATTTTAACACCACTGTATTGGAGGTCCGAAACTTGGACCAATCAGTTGCAATGGCCGTCCTGAAGAGCGATCTTCAAAAGAATGACCTTTTATTTTCTCTGAAAAAGAAGTATCCTAGGGACTTCACTGATTTGCTAGCTTGGGTCGAAGGATATGCCCGAGCAAAGGAAGCCTTCAAGCTGAAGGATGAGGAGGATACGAAGGAGCGGCAGGTGGGTGACTCCGGCAAGCCTGCAGCTGAAAAAGGACCGAGTGAAGCTCGATCGCATTCTCGAACTCTCCTCAGACACAAGCATGTTCAAACTCTCCCCCAAGCTTGTAGGCAGAGAAGCCTGGACCGCAGAGTTCGACGGAGCTCTCCCCCAGGAAGATTCCACAGCTACGCCCCTCTCAATGCTCCAAAAACTCAAGTACTGATGGAGATCAGGGAGCAGCTGCCAAGGCCGGAAAGGATGCACACACACCCCGAGAAGTGCAACCCTAACAAGTTTTGCCTCTATCATCATGACCATGGCTATGACACGGAGGAGTGTATTCAGCTCTGAGACGAGATCGAGGAGCTCATCAGATGAGGTCAGCTCAACAGATTCATCCGATGTCAGTCTGAAGGTAGGAAAGATCGATCGAGGGTCCTACCACAACCAGAGCCGCCAAGGAGGGAAGAACAGTCTGATGATTGATCTCCAATCAGGATCATCAATACCATCTCTGTAGGACCCCGATGGGAAGCAGCCAGTAGATTGGCCGGACTGCCCAAGCGACAGAGAACTGAAGAATCTATAACTTTTACTGAAGAAGATGCCTAGGAGATTCAATTCTCCCATAATGATGCGGTTGTAGTTTCTTTAAATATTGCTGACTATGATGTATGCCGCATCTTTCTTGATAATGGAAGCTTGACCGATATTTTATTTTACGATGCATTCTCAAAAATATCCATTTTGGATGATCGATTAGGGCCGATAAGATCCCCATTGATAGGGTTCACTGGTGATGCTGTGCCAGTGGAAGGAGTAATAACTTTGATCGTAGTTGCAGGTCGGTGCCTGAAACAATCTAGAGCGCAAGTAGATTTTCTGGTAGTAAGGGCGCCGTCTGCCTACAACGCAATACTCGGCCGACCTAGCCTCAACGCCCTCTGAGCTGTGGTATCGACCTACCATTTGAAGTTGAAATTTCCTAGAAGCCAAGGAGTCGGAGAGGTCAGAGGAGATCAAGTCCTGGCAAGACACTGCTATAACATAGCCTTACAAAGAAATGGTCAGTCTGACCCCTGTCTGGTTGACGGATTGGACACCCGCAACGACCTTGCTGAAGAATGGGGTGAGCCAATTGAAGATCTTGTCTCAATTCCTTTGAACGATAGGAATGAAGAGCACGTGGTAAAGATCGGCTCCAACCTGGGAGAAGAGGTACGGACACAGCTCATCAATTTTCTACAAAAGAATGTGGATGTTTTCGCTTGGGTTCCGACGAACATGTCGGGGATTGATGCGAAAGTCATGGAACACCGTCTAGCTGTTGATCTCAAACATCGGCCGATAAAGAAAAAAATTCGAGGTCATGCACCGAAAAGGTAGAAGGCAATAGCTGAGGAAGTTGATAAACTCCTGAAAGTTGGGTTCATCAGAGAAGTCAACTATCCAAACTGGATCTCCAATGTGGTTCTCGTCAAGAAGGTGAACGGCAAGTGGAGGATGTGTATAGACTTCAAAAAGCTGAACAAAGCCTGCCCGAAGGACAGTTCCCTCTGCCCAGAATTGACTAATTGGTGGATGCAACCTCGGGCCACGAGCTTCTCACTTTCGTGGATGCATTGTTCGGCTACAATCAAATCAGAATGGCATCAGAGGACGAAGAAAAGACTGCTTTTATCACTGACCGTGGTCTTTACTATTACAGGGTCATGCCTTTTGGCCTCAAAAATACAGGGGTGACCTATCAACAGCTGGTGAACAAGATCTTCAAAGAGCAGATTGGCCGCAACATGGAGGTCTACGTGGATGACATGCTTGTAAAAAGTAAATCCTCAATGAACCACATCGCTGACCTTGAGAAGACCTTCAGCGCCCTCCGAAAATACAAGATGAAGTTGAACCCAACCAAGTGCGCTTTTGGAGTAACCTCAGAGAAATTCTTAGGCTTTATGGTATCAGAGTGTGGGATCGAAGCAAATCCAGAAAAGATTCGTGCCATCCAGGAAATGACCGCTCCGAAGTCAATAAAAGAAGTTCAGCACCTTATTGGGAGAGTAGCAGCTCTGAATCACTTCATCTCAAGGTCGGCCGAACGGTGCCTACCTTTCTTTCAGACTCTTAAGCAGTCGAAGAACTTCTGTTGGACCACTGAATGTTAGTAAGCATTCGAAGAATTGAAGAACTATCTCGGCTCACCTCCGCTATTGGCAAAGCCCGAACTTGGAATAGAGTTGTTCCTGTACCTGGCGATCTCCCCTATGGCTCTCACAGCAGTCTGGTTAAGGAAGAAGTAAAAATTCAACGGTCGATCTACTACATAAGTCGAGTATTAAGAGATACCAAAATCAGGTACACTAAGTTAGAGAAACTAACTTACGCCCTGTTGATTGCAGTCCGAAGGCTCTGACCTTACTTTCAAGGGCACACCATAACACTGCTCACCAACCAGCCGATTAAGGCAGTTCTGCATCGAGTGGATGCTTCCGAAAAGATAGCAAAATGGATGGTTGAGCTCACGAAATTCAACATCAACTATCAACCTCGACCGACGATAAAAGCCTAGATATTAGCAGACTTCATAGTAGAATGCACTATCTCAGAAGAAGCCGAACTTGAACGAGATGAAGCTGACAACCCAGGGCTCCAGCCGAACTCCCCTGAGGAAAGAACAGATCTCCCTGATGGTTTTTGGGCCCTCTATGTGGATGGTTCCTCCAACATGTTAGGCACGGGTGCGGGCCTGATCTTGGTCAATCTGGAAGGAATTATCGTGGAGTACGCACTGCGCTTTGAATTCCCTGCGATAAATAATGGAGCAGAATATGAAGCTCTGATTGCAGAACTGAAGATCGCTAAATAATTAGAAGTAGATCGGCTCCAAGTCTACAGTGACTTCCAATTGGTGGTGGGACAAGTCAGCGAAAACTATGAAGCTCAGGAGGACAGTATGGCCAAGTATCTCGAAAAGGTAAAAGAGATCATCCCTGCCTTTGACAGCTTTGACATCAAGCAGATTCCAAGAGCAAAAAATATCAGGGCCGATCTTCTCTCCAAGTTGGCTACACTGGCTCCGGCTGAACTACCCAAGGAAGTCCTCTTCGAGGTTCTGAAATGTCCAAGTATGGAAGAACCGCAGCTTGTAATGGAGATCAGCCATGAACCTAGCTGAATTGACCCACTGGTTGCATACCTCAAAGACGGGATTCTTCCTCATGATGCAAAAGAAGCTCGGAAGCTTAAAAATCAGGCCTCCCGATATATCCTTTATGAGGGCAAGCTGTACAAGAGATCGTACTCTTTGCCCCTCCTGAAATATCTCTGGCCTTCTGAAGCCGACTTTACCTTGTGGGAGGTACATGAAGGAGTCTGTAGAAATTACTTGGGGCCCAGATCTTTATCCCACAAACTGCTCTGACAAGGTTATTATTGGCCTACAATGTACCACGACTCCATTGAATATGTCAGAAGTGTGATCGGTGTCAGAGATATGCGAATATCCAAAAACAGCCCACCTCCGAACTTACACCTTTGAGTGCCCTATGGCCGTTTGCACAATGGGGGATGGATATCCTTGGACCTTTTCCCATGGCATCCGGGCAGTGGAAGTTCCTCCTGGTGGCAATTGACTACTTTACCAAGTGGGTCGACGCCGAACCTTTGGCGAAAATCACAGAAGCTAAAGTGCTGGACTTCATCTGGAAGTCAATCGTTTGTAGGTTCAGCTTACCCAGAACTCTCATTACTGATAATGGGCTACAATTTGCTGGAGCAAGATTTGTTAAATTTTTGTGAGGACTTAAACATCTCCCATAATTTTACGTCAGTAGCCCATCCGTAGGCAAACGGCGAAGCCGAGGTGACCAACAGGACTCTATTGCAAGGAATCAAGGCGAGACTTGAAAAAGCAAAGGGAACTTAGGCAGACGAGCTTTATCATATGTTATGGGCATACCGAACTACCTAAAGACTGCCCACAGGGGAGACCCCCTTTGCCTTAGCCTTCGGAACAGAAGCCGTTATTTCGATTGAACTCAAGCTTCCATCGACGCGAGTCGTGGTATTCGATGAGCAGCGCAACTCATAGGATCTCAAGGCCAACCTCGACTTGTTAGAAGAAAAGTGGGAGACAGCTCAAGTTCGGATGGCAGTCTACAAGCAGAAAGTAGCCCGCTACTACAACTCCCGGGTCAAGAGCAAAGCCTTCAGAGCGGGGGACTTAGTACTTCGACGAGCCGCTGTTTCACAACCTCAGAACCAAGAAAAACTTGCCCCAAACTGGGAAGGTCCGTATGAAGTCAAGGAGGTAGTCTGGCCCGAAACATACTATCTAAAAGAGCTCGGAGGAGCGGACCTTCCGCGATCATGGAATTTGAAAAATTTACGAATGTATTACCGATAACTTTACCTTAAATAAAAGTTTCATATTCGCATATCTTTTCTTTTGGCATGAGCTTATAACGACAGGGAGTAGCTCCTTCAGACAATCGAAACTAAGCATATTAGGAACAGAAGGAGAACCTCATCCTAACATAAGCAAAGTCAAAGATCCAATTATTAAGAGATCGGATAGGGGGAGAGACCCTCACAATGGCCCTTATGCGTCCCCACAGCTATGTTAGGAACAGGAGGAGAACCTCGTCCTAATATGAGCAAAGTCGAAGATCCAGTTATTAAGAGATCAGATGGGGAGAGAGGCCCTCGCAACGATCCTTATGCGCCCCCACAGCCATGTTAGGAACAGGAGGAGAACCTCATCCTAACATGAGCAAAATCGAAGATTCGATTATTAAGAGATCGGATAGGAGGAGAAGCTCTCGCAATGGCCCTTATGCGCCCCCACTGCCATGTTAGGAACAGGAGGAGAACCTCGTCCTAACAAGAGCAAAGTCAAAGATCTGGTTATTAAGAGACTAGATGGGGGGTGAGGCCCTCGCAACGGCCCTTATGCACCCCCACAGCCATGTTAGGAACAGGAGGAGAACCTCATCCTAACATAAGCAAAGTCGAAGATCCGGTTACTAAGAGACCGGATGGGAGGAGAGGCCCTCGCAACGGCCATTATGCGCCCCCACAACCATGTTAGGAACAGGAGGAGAACCTCATCCTAACATGAGCAAAGTCGAAGATCCGACTATTAAGAGACCGGATGGGGGGAGAGGCCCTTGCAACGGTCCTTATGTGCCCCCACAGCCCTATTAGGAACAGGCGAAAAACCTCATCCATCCTAACATGAGCTGAAATTGACTGTGTCAGGAACAGGAGGAAAACCTCATCCTGACACAAATGAAGACCTGGTCGTTTAAGACCGGATGAGAGTAAAAGCCTCCTCAACGGCTCCTCTACACCCCTACAATCTCGTTAGGAGTAGAGGAAAAACCCTCACCCAAACATAAAAAAAATAAAATTAGAGAAAAAGAGAAAGAAACGAGCTACGCCAAAGATAAGGGAAAAAATGAACTATGTCTAAGACATAAGGGACCTCATCTCAACGAGGAAGAAAACTCTTGTCAAAAATCCTTAGTCTCTAAGGGGGAACCCGACACTAGCAGGAGAAAATAGACTTCCTCAAAGTAACGAGAAGTTTGGGCCCCAAGCTCGAACACCGGGAGAAAGCGTCAAATTCGAATGGCCTCGAAAAGATCTTCGGTCATGAACAAAAAGGGCAAATCAACACGGTGATGACCAGGAACCTTCAAACAATGTCAACATTGAATAAGATAAAAGACAAGAGAAGCTCGATAAACGACAACTCAGAGCAAGAATAGACAAGGTAATGAGAAAATCCCTTTTCATTTCATTAGTAAAGAGAGTATTACAAAAGCCTTTGAAGCCCAAAAAAAAAACAACAAGAAAAGAAAAGAATACATAGAAAAAAAGGTAAAAGAAGCTCTAAAGAAGCTCGACTTCTTCTGACTTCGAACTCTCGGTTCTAGCCATTATCAGGGATTGCTTTAAGTTCTCAACTTCTTCTTCCAATTTCTTCTTTCTTAGCAGCATCTCCCGATACATTTGGTGAAACTGTCGGCTTTTGCCCTTCAATTTTCGAAGCCTTTTCCTCAGAACTTCGGACTCCGCTTCTACATCCTTGACCACCTGCCGCTCACAGGTCAGCTAAATTTTCAGCCGCTGCAGTTCAGCCTTCTCCTTCCCAAGGGCTACGGACAGTTCTTCCATGGTCCCCCTCAAGGATCGGAGCTCATCGGAGCCTTGAACTGAAATGGCCTGGGCTCTTTCGGACAACTACTTCTGAAGGTGAGCAACCTCGTCGGTCACCATCTTAAGCCTCCTTCTGTAGTTTTCTATTTGTCCGCACCAGTCGACTCGACAAGTGTTGTAATTCATCTCAACATCCTGTAGCTGCTTCTGAAGGTTGGAGAATTTTTTTGACCAGTTCCGACCGTGATCAGCCTGAGTTGGAAGCCGGGATGAGCTCCCTTCTAATTGGCCGATCTTCTCCCGTGCGGCCGCCAACTCGACCTTGAGGGAGCTGATCTTGGAGGCCTGAGTCCAAGATCGATCGCTGGCGTGTTTCTAGAGTTCCTCAAGCTCCTTCTCAAAGTTGGCCTTCTTCCGACTGTAGTCCATGAAGTCCTTTCTGTGGAGGTTCCGAAGGCGAGTAACCTCCACGATGGCTTCCGAATGGCTCTTCCTCAGCCTGTAAAGTTTGTCGTCCATCTTCTTTGATTTCTTCGTTAGGTGATGGATTTTTCTTCTCAGATCTTAGATCATAGACTTTAAAAGAATCCCCTGTGGTAGGGGAACAGCTTCGACAGGGCACTGTTGTCAGGAAACAAGAGCGTCACAATGCAAATCATTGCAAGAAAAAAAAAAGAAAGTAGAAGAAGAAAAAGGAGCTCTCTGTAAAAAGAAATCTGATTTCATCGATTGAATAATTCTTAAGTACAAGAGAAAGGAAAAAAAAAGTTGTAACAAAAAAAAATACAAAATTAGAGGTCTCGGACCTCTGGAGCAGAAGTGGAGGAGCTCGGTGCCCCCGAAAGGTCGGTCACGGTAGCTGCGGTAGTTGAAGAGGTCCCGACTGGAGGAAGACCGACAGCAGCTTCAGAAGGTCTGGCTTTATCGTCGGACGCTTCATCCAGGAAGCTGAGGTCGAGTTTGGAAAACTTTCCGACCACCTTCTCCTGGCAAAGCTTAAAGCCTTTGATAAAGGCAGCCTGGCCGAACTTGATATTCAGATCCCTCATCTCGGAGGAGGTCTTGAACTCCTCCACTACTTGGGCCCTTGCCTTCAAGACTAGGGTCGGGATCTGCTCCTTCAGCTTGGAGACCTCGGCCTCTGCCTTCCTTCTTTCCTCCTCCAAAGCAGCCTTCAGATCCGTCGAAGTTTGTTCCTCCTTCTGGAGTGCCTCTTGGAGACTCGTGACTTTGGCGACCTTCTCCTTAAGATGGGCAGCCTCAGCCTGGTGACCTTCCTCCGCCTGGGCTGCTTCCTTCTTTGCATTTTTCATCATCTCGATGTTGGTGATGAGCTGGTATCTAATCTGCAAGAGCGGCCAGGAAGTCAATATGAAAGCTAAAGAATGAATTAAGTGAAGAAGTGAAAAAAAGAAAAAAGTAAATCGACTTACCTCAAGAAAGGACCCCAGAGAGTCCCAAACCCTTTGTTCAGGATCGGCATGGACAATCCTGTGGATGATCTCGGGCAAAACGCACCCGTCGACCAACCTTTTTATTAAGTCCCTATTGTTGAAGGGATTCTCCCCTGGATCCTATTCGGAGTCGTTGGACCTTTTGATGGCAGTCCTGCTGTTGCTGATCTTGCGGACCACCTTCTTCTTCCTTCTCTTCCTTTCAGTCTCCGGTGCCTCCTCAGGATGAGACTCTAGAGCGGGAATCTTGATCGGAGGGCTTCTTGAAGAAGCTCAGGGGATTGCGAGCTCAACGTCAGAGGGGGCATCACCGACAATGGCCGCCTGGACAAGCACGATCGAGCTTGTCTCCTCTACCCTCACCTTCTTCGCCGACCCAGAAGTTGCGACGCCTTTCTTCTTGTGGGCCTTGAGACCCTTGGCTAGTATCTGAGCTATGCCGCATCCATATCTGCAATGAAAAAAGATCAGCACAGCTTAGAAACATAAGAGAAAGAGGAAGCAGCGAATGAGTTGAAAAAGAAAAAATACCGACAGGATTGAGTGGGCTCAGGCCAACATTGAATAAAAGTAGCTCCTTCAGAAGGTCGGGGAGGAGAGGAGCTGGATAAGTCTTAAGTTTGTTGGAGGCTTCAAGGTCATCCTTTCCCAGGCTAGAAGCCCGACAGACGGAGTCCCTCAGGGAGCCCCAGGGGGGCAACCCCAGCATCAGGGTCAGGCATCGGACATAGAAGTACCTCTCCTTTTGTGGATAGAAGAGGGGGCACCTTTCAGCAACCCCTTTCTATCAAACTGGGGGGAGAAGTACCACCAGTCTTTTGTCGAGGGATGACGCTTAAAGGTATAGAAGTTTTTAAACAAGGGAAGAGTTGGCCGGACTTCAGCTAAATGATTGAGGAAAAGAAATCCTATCAGAAACCTAAAGGAGTTCGGTGCTATAAAAACTAGAGAAATATTTAAAAAGCAAAAAAGAGCAACAACAAAAGGTGGGAGTGGAAGTCGAAGCCCGGCACGGAAGGCTTCCTTGTATAAACAAAAGCAGTCAGGGGGAGGGGCGCTAGCCTGATCAGTTGGCCCAGGAAGCTCAAGCTCATACTTCGGAGGAACCCCGTACTGAATCCTAATCAGCAAGAGTTTGTCCAAGGTCAAAGAGCTGGGAATGGTGTCTGGTACAAAGACTGGATGAGGTTCGATCCTAAGTATGGGTTCATCTACAGTACTAAGATTTTGGGGGCTGGAGCTGACGAACTTCTAGAACTGCTAGAGGAGGAAGTGTTGGAAGATATTTTGAATTAAATGAATATCCCAAAAAAATTTGAAAAAATAGGGAACAAGGTGCTTGCGGAGAAATCGAACGGGTAGAATGCAGAGGAGAAAAACAGAAGAACAGCAAGAAAAAGAAGGGTTTCGAAACTAACCTAAGCTGGTCCGAGAGGTGCAGGAGGGCAGCAAAGGCGATGGAGGTCGACCTGAAGGGCACCTAAGATCGAGAGGGATGCTGGAGGAGGACGAAGCTCTCGAGGAAGAAGAGAGGACCGAAGAAAAATCTTAGGCAAGGTGAAACCCCTGAAGGAGGGGGACGGGTTTAAATAGACCTCAGGGTCCCGCGCAATAATGATTGCAGATCTCCTTTGGCCGATCTACGACCACCGCATGTCCCACTCGTCGTGGCAGACGGCTGACGACAGATAGAATCATTATTGCACCATACCTAGGGCGATGCTCTAGCAAAAATTTCGAAAAAATCTTTTTGAGTCGCCTCGATTTGAAAAGACTCCAATACTGGCGCGCCAAATGTCAAAATATCTGGAAACAATCGAGTACAGAAATCAAAGGGGACAACTTCGGCTGTAAAAATTTTTCTGTACTTCCTTCACTCGAAACCTGAACTCGAAAGTAGGGAGACTAGTGTTGGGTATAAAATAACCCCAATCGAAGTTTGTAAGAGGCCAACCCTCTCAGGACTCTTCTGGCTTCCGACCTTGTGCTGTATCTTTCTGAACTCCCCCGACCGTCCGAGCTTTCATAGTACCATCCGGACTCCTCCAGCAGTCGACCTTCCACAGTGTCCTCCAGATTTCTCCAATGGATGAACTCCTATCATACCCTCCAGACTTCTCCAATAATGAGCTCCTTCAGCTGTCTATCGGACTGCTCCAAATGCTCTCTGGGCTTCACTATTAGTCGATTTTCTACAGTGATCGATTACTCTCTGAATCTCTTCCAGACTTTCTCCTGTCACGATCGACTTTACTCCGAGCTTTTTTCGGGCTTCGTCAATGTTCAGACTTCTCCAGCAGCAGGACTTCTATAGTAACCAGACTCCATCCAAGTTTCTATAGTGGTCGACCGCCTTTCGAATTTCATCCGGGCTTCTACAGTAAGCAAATTCCATCGAAACTTCTATTGCAAACAGACTCCATCCGGGTTTTCATGGTAATCGATCTCCATCCGAGCTTCTATAATAAGCGATCTCCATTCAGACTTCCACGATAACTGGTCTCCATCCGAGCTTCTACAGTAAGCAACCTTCTTTCGGACTCCTACAAGAACCAGACTCCGTAAGAACTTCTACAACAGAATTGAATTCCAGACAAACTTCTACAACGGATGGGCTCCAGCAGTAGGATTTCTACAGTGACCGACTATCTCCGATGTCTTTCGTACCTCTCCAGCCATCAACCTTCAACAGCACCAATCGGACTTCAACAGTGCCAACCAGACCCCTCCAACGGACGAACTTCCACAACATCTTCCAGACTCTCCTCTCGGTCAACCTTCTATAGCGTCTTTAGAATTTCGCTATTGGTCGACCTTCTGTCAGATTTCTCATGCAACCGTACCTCTCCAGCGGATAGTCGTCAAACAAGCTTCTACATCAGACAAATTCTAAATGGACTTCTCTAGCAATCGGACTCCAGCCAGATTTCTCCAATAGAAAGTTTTCGTTTGGGCTTCTACAGCAGATGACTTCCATCTGCAGCATCAACGCCTAAGGCACCCAACAATAGTTAATGATAGCCTATTTCGCAAGTGCACGAAATCGCTCAAGTAATATAATGATAAATAAGAGATCGTTTCCATGAGGACTGAGTTTAATTACCAAAAATGAATGCTAATTTTACTAATACCTAAACGATCGAAACTGAATGACAGTGGAAAATAAAATTAACTCTAAAGAACTCAATGAAAGCTGAATCAAAATTTGATTGATAAAGCACTAGGGTATATCTGATTTCACTTGGACCAATTATCAATTCCAGCTATTCTGATTAATAATCCAAATTTAATTATTAATGCAAGGATAAATAATCCTAAATTATTTAATAATCTCTCCTGAGTCTTATTAAATATACTAATTAAAACCTATAATCTATCTTCCAATAGTAAAATAGATTTCAATTAGTTTAATAAGCACAGTGATTATTTCCAAGATCCCACAGGTCAAATCTTCTGCTCCCGCTCCAATTATTATTCCGATGATGTTTGTTATTAACTCCAATTTATAATCATTCTTCCCAGTATTAATTATAAATCGAAATCAATCAAGTACCAAAGATAATAATACTTAAAAGCATTAAGTGCAAATAACAAACAATTACATTAACAAAAAAATTAATACAAGATTTTGGAATTGAAATTAAATCCAAGCTACATCAGGTACCCTAGCTAGAAATTTAGCTTTTCATCATATCAAAATCAAACTCAAGTTTACTTAATAAAACTCCAAAATCATCCTAACAATGAGTTCTAGAAAATAAATGCAAAGTAAACAAGAGAAAGAATTAAAAACTCTGAAGGAATTGCAGAGCCGAATGAATCCTCTCTTCAAATCTTCCAGATACTCCAAACTCTCCTTGCTTGATCTCTAGCTTTCAAAGATGATTCTCCTCTCCTTCCTGCTGGTGTTTTAGGATCCTTAAATAGGGCTAGGGCTAGGGTTAAGGTGGTATTTTTTTCATGATTTTATTCTATATATCATTCTTTTTATTTGGTATAGAATCTCTCCTCCTTTGGATAGGCTTTAAGCAACCACCAGCCATCTACTCCTTATGCTGCCCAAATTTTTTGATTTATTATGATTTCCATAGTAAAAGAAGGAAAGTAGGCATGGTTAATTAGAGGAGAAGAATTTCTTCCTTTCTGGGTCCACAAAATCTGCAAAACAAGATAAGGTTTCGGCTGCCCAAATCAAGTTTTCCAAGAATTAGTTTCAATTCTTTCTCAGTTTGCTCCTCATGCAGAATTAGTTTGGACTCTAATTTTTTTTATTTAATTCTTTCTAAGATAGCTCTTTGCCACCCAAAATTAGTTGCCATATCAGATCTTTGTGCCAAGAAACACTAAGAAGAATCTGGATGTATCGGGTGTTTCTTGTTGTGTCCAACATTGTTACCAACTTCAACCTACTGTAGCCACCTCATCTGGAATCCAAATTTAATTTTGTAAATTATGTTCCTTTCTCTCTTCTCTCAAAATTCTGTAGGATCTAATCTTGCTTAATTTGGGGTCTGTAGCTTGCCTTTTAGGGGTCCTCACACCAAAATATCCAGAATTTAGATTGGTTGACTAGATGGGAGAGATTAACTGCTTGATTTATTTCTGTATCTCTAATTTCTTTTCTGGCTGATGATGCCAAAAAGGATAAGGTGTGGGGTCCATTGATATCTTGATTTGGTTATTCTGCTTTGAGGTGGACTTGATTTTGATGCAAGACCTGATAACTCTGGATGACAAACCCTGCTGAATCGGACTCAACCAATTTCACTTAATTTGACCTTTAAAATATGGTTAAGCCCAATTAGGTGTGACCTGGCTCATTACCTGCAATTGACATAAAACATATCAGGTTCTTACATTTATTTAGTTAATTATTATATCAATTTCATCAAAATCATTAAAACTAATAATAATAATTACTATAAAAATGCAATACATCAAATACCCCCAAACCTAAGTTTTTGGTTGTCCCCAAGCAAAAGAAAAGTCCAAATCAAAAATGGAGAATCTCAAAAAATTAATGCTAAAAACTTTATTTAACATTAATATACTCAAAATCCATCTAGACACAAAGGAGTAATACCCAAATGCCATGGCTTAACCACCCCAACTCAAAACCAAAAGGCAAACCCACAAGCTAACTATTCCAAACTCATTCATACTCAAACAAAATTACGCACAATCAATAGCTACCCTGCTTCCTTTAGGTTTTAATAAAATAATTTGGTTCAAACATCCAATCCTGAATGCAAAATCCTATCAGCCCATCTCCATAGTGCAAACAACATACTCAAGAGATCAATAGGACTTTTTCGGGTAAAAAAAAATGGAAAGCAAGCAACAAGAATGATGGTTATGGTCACATAAGTGAAAATAAATTAACCACAATAAATCAGAGCATACTCAATTACTTATGCTTTACATCCCTACCTTTATTTGTTTTATTTTATACTTTTAGAACAGCCTATACACTTTGGCACTCTTCCTTAAGTCATCATTTGCCTTTTTACGTGAATACCGACATTGGTGATGAAGGCACCCGATTACTCAGCAAGTCATATACTCAAAGTGCTTTGCATACTCATAATTCAAGTCACTGTTTGACGTAAAAGCAAACATGGGGCTCATGAATGCTCCTAGTTACTAGGCAACTTGAAACAGCGGAGTAGATTGTGCTTTTTTTTTTTTTTTTTTTTTTTTTTGAAGGGAAGGAAAACTAAAAATTCAGTATGCTCTAACCATTATAATCAATTTATTCTCAAAAAATATGAACAGTAGATATGAGATAGGATGAAAAGAAAATACAAGGGGTCAAAAAGGATATGCCAAAGGAATGCCTATATCATTTCTCCCAAGTAAATTGTCTACATTTTTTTGCAACAAAGCTCACAAATAGGATTGGCGAAGCAAATAACTATCTCCTATACGAGATTTTATTTAAGTATTTACAAGTATAAAACAGTCAATCCCTGAATTTGACTTCCAAATTTAAAGCTAAGATAGCCAAACACTAACACAAAAGTAAAATTGTCCCCCTCTATATCCTTACAAGTGATCAATGAATCAACATTCCAATTTTTTTTTTTTTAAATTTTATTAAAAAATAAAGATAAAGATGCAAACATAATGGCAATCCTATATTATTAACACGAAATGCTCATGCAAATGCACCCCCAAATCTGAATTGACATTGTGCTCAATGACAAGATCATCATCACAATACATATTATAGCAAGGCATTCTTAAAGGTTAGGGGTACTCCCCTTTGTAGCGTGCCTATGCGCTTGTGTGAGTTTGCAACTCGTCCTCAGTCATTTCATATCTCTTGTCTTCTTCAATGTGCCTACAAAAAGTGAACAACGTCCATTCAAACCTTGAAAATATAGTGAGGATTATAATTGACTCAAAAAATAATAAAAAAAATTTTGCTTGGGTTGCCTCCCAAGAAGCACTAGTTTATAGTCGTTAGCTTGACTATCGCAATGCATTATATCAGTGCTATGGAGGTTTTTGGTTGCTCAAATCCTCCATCTATGTATTCCTTCAACCTTTGCCCATTGACTTTGAAGGTCCTATCACCACTCTTCAGCTCAACAGCTCCATGTGGAAAACTTGTATAATCTCAAATGGACCTGACCACCTAGACCGGAGCTTGCCTGGAAATAGCTTTAGGCGAGAGTTATACAGCAACACCTTTTGTCCTGGTTGGAATTCACGCCTCACAATATGTTTGTCATGCCATCTTTTCGTTCTCTCCTTGTAAATTCTTGCATTTTCATATGCATGGAGGTGGAACTCATCAAGTTCATTAAGCTGTAATAACCTTTTCTCCCCAGCAGCTTCCATATTGAAATTTAGCAACCTAGTTGCCCAGTAAGCTCGATGCTCTAGCTCCACAGGTAAATGGCATGCTTTTCCATAAACTAGACGATACAGAGACATCCCAATTGGCATTTTGAATGCTGTTCTATATGCCCATAACGCATTATCTAATTTTAGGGACCAGTCCTTTCTTGATGAGTTG